>NW_027397103.1:4914633-5130228 GCF_003265705.2 Callorhinus ursinus | reverse complement strand
TTCCCCTTTCTCCACATCCCCGCCAACATCTGTCGTTCCCTGACTTGTTAATTTTAGCCATTCTGACGGGTGTGAGGTGGTATCTCATTGAGGTTTTGATTTGGATTTCCCTGATGCCGACCGCTCATTGTTTTCTTACAAAAGGAATACTTACTGGACTTACACCCCACATCCCATCCTCTACCCCCCTTTACTTCACCATTGCTGTAGTAATTAGCTTTGTGCATGGGTAACTGGACAGTCCTTCCTGTTAGCTGCATGGAGTAGGTCTTGCTTTTTGCCCCAGGGCATCTCTGCTTCCCTGGTGTGGGACGTGGATAACTCATTTCCCTAAACTCAGCTTGGAAGGAGACAATGGACAAACTCTTTCCTTAACCTTTCTCTAATGGAGGATGGGTGAGCAAATAAAGTCTCCTTTCTTCCATTTCTGAACTCTTGGGAGGACAATCCTTCGGTGTCATCTTCAAGGCTGCTTGGAAGGTCTCTGTGGGATGGAGTGTAAGTTGCCCACAGCAGGACCAACTCAAAATGGTCTTTGGATTAGCTCTCCCTCCTACCCTGTTCACTCCTCTCTTGGTACCCCACTCCTGTTCTCCATAATCCCTGATACACTAGCTACCTGCAAGCCCAGGTCTCGGGCTCTGCTTTCTGGGGGAATCCGGGCTAGGCTAACATTCACTGTAGAAAATTAGTGGTTTGGTTTATATCTGTATATTCTAACCCATAATCTGGCTCTCTCTAGAGAGCTCTGCATATGTACTTAAAAAAAAGTATTGGCATTATACTGTACATTGATGTGTTCTGGTTTTCTCTTGCTAGGTTATATCTTCATGTGATTTAAATTTTCTCCATGTAATATTTAATAGCTACATAGTATTTCATTGATTCATTATAGAGCAGCCACTATATCCCAGGCATGGTTTTGAGTGCTAAAGACCTAGCAATGGACAAACAGATCCTGTCTCAGCTTTTAAGGAGCTGATATTCTAGTTAGGATCTTTCTTACCTTCTAATGGGAGCAAAATTTATTTAACCAATGGCGTATTGTCAGTTATTTAGATTGCTTCCGATGTTCAGTATTATAAAACAATGCTTCGGGGCGCCTGGGTGGCTCAGTCATTAAGCGTCTTCCTTCGGCTCAGGTCATGATCCCAGAGTTCTGGGATAGAGCCCCGCATCAGTCTTCCTGCTCTCCCACTCCCCCCTGCTTGTGTTCCCTCTCTCGCTATTTCTCTTTGTCAAATAAAATCTTTAAAAAAATAAAAACCATGCTCCGGTGCCATCCTTGAAGGTATTCGTGGACTTCATCCTCCAGTTTCTTCTCTTAGGATAAATTCCTAGAAATAGAATTCTTGGAAGAAAGGCGATGAGAGTAAATGAGGGTGCTGGGATTCCCAAGCAGATTTGTCTGTCTGATTCTGGGGCCCAGGCTGTTGATCACCATGCTGTTAATATCCCTGCACTGAAAAATCATGGTAACTAAATTAGTCAAATGGTTCCTAGCTGGCTTAGGCATATAGGCTGTAGGATTAGGTTAAGGTCAGGTCTGGAGTGGGGGGGGGGGGGCGGAATCCTGAGTCTGCACATGACCAGCTGTGTGATTTTTCTTTTTTTTTTTAGTTCAGTTTCTTCATCTGTAAAGTGGGGACACCCAGGTGACCTTATTTTGCGGGGGGGGGCGCAAGGGATGGAGGGGAGATTAAGGGAGGTATGAGCTGAGTTAGGGAAGATGTGTGGCAGTTAACTAGGTCAAGGGGGGGTAGAAACATTCCCGGAGGAGGGAGGAGCAGGTTCAAAACATTTGGAAGATGGAATACGATTGTACGCCACTTCTTTTCCCATCTCACTTGTAGTTCCTTCTAGAAATGTCTTCTGAGATCTTTCCACGGCTGGTTTTTCTCATTTAGCTCTTAGTTCAGATGCCATCTCAGAGATGCCTTCCCTGAACATCCCTCTAAAGTTAAGCCCCCATCCCCACCCCGTGCCTTATTACCTTATTTTGTCAATAGCTACCACTAATTCAAGCCTTCATATTCGTTTGTTGATGTCGTTCCCCCCCCCCCTTAATGGAAACACCAAGAAGGGAGTGATATTAGGAGGGTGGGGGCAGGGGGTCAGATTTAAATGCTGAATCCTCAGCGCCTGGCATCCAGTAAGTCCTCAATGCATGTCTGCCCAAAGAAACGGTGCTTGGCGCCAAGTCCGCGCTTGACAAGAGCCGCAGGCGGGAAAGCGGAGAGCCTGGGCCCCAACTTCGGCCTGGGGCGCCGCGAGCCCCCGCGGGGGACCGCTCGAGGGGTGCGCCGGGGGCGGGGCCGCCCACCCGGAACCCGAGTGCGGCGGCGGCGCGGATTTCCGGCCGCGGCGGACACTTCCCGCGGAGGGACTGTCCTGTGGCAGCCGGCGGGCCCAGGAGGACGCGGAGGACCGAGCGCGGCAGCGATGGATGACCACAGCCTGGAGGAGTTCCGCCGGCGCTGGCAGGAGGAGCTGGCGCAGGCCCAGGCGCTCAGGAAGCGGCGGCGGCCCGAGGCTGCCGAGCGGCGGCCGCGACAGGCCGAAGTGGCCCCAGGGCGCGGCGAGCAGGCCTCGGGGTACCTGGCGCTGGCCCAGGGCCTCCTGGAGGGTGCGGGGCGACCCCCGGCGGCGCGGGCGACCCGGGCCGAGAGGCAGGATGCGGCGAGCCGTTCCCGCTCCCCTCCGGCTCGGGAGGGCGCCGGGGGCGGGGAGCAGCTGGTGGACCAGCTCATCCGCGACCTGGTGAGTGGCCGTCGCCTCCTGCCGAGGTCCGGGCCTGCCCTTGCCTCAAGCCCCCCCCCCCCATGAATCGGAAAGTGTGTGCTACCCTATGTCTGCAGGCATAGAGCATCTCGGGAAGGGGTGCTTCCCACTCTGGGGTGACTTCCCCCATAGAGGCAGTGTCTGCCGACCTTTTTAGGATGCCACAACTGGGTTGGGGGAGTTGCTACTGGAGTCTAGTGGGTAGAAGTCGGGGATACTCCTGAACATCCTACAGTGCATGGACAGCATCCAGAAAGAATTACCCAGCCCGAAATTATCAGTATCAGTTTGAGGAAATCCTGCTCTTGAACTCTTTTGGAAAGGGTTGCTTTTAGGGAGGTCTCAGGCCGGGGATAGGAAGCAATTTTAACTTTGTTCTGTATAGTGTTTGTACTAAGTTTTTTTCCAACTGTACATGTATTTAAAAGAAAGGGAAAGCAAATCCTGTGGGCATTGTCATTAGCATGGAGGTTCTTAACCACTTCATGGGCATGGATCCTTTTGAGAATCTGGAGGACCCCCCCCCAAAAAAAACCCTTTACAAAGTTGACACAATCAGAATCATCTAAAATACATCCATGGTTAAGGGTTAGGAAATACAGCAAATTTTAATGGTTTGACTTATTTATTTGGGGGGGGCAGAGGGGGAGAGAATCCTCAAGCAGACTCCCTGCTGAGCATGGAGGCTGATGCTGGGCTAGATCTCCTGACCTGAGCCCAAGTCAAGTCAAGAGCCATTTGCTTTAACTACTGAGCCACCCACGCACCCCTGGTTCGATTTAAATTAGGCTTGAAGAAGGCTTCTACAGCTTCCCAGTTCAGAGTAATTCTGTAATTGGCAAGTTGTTTCTAGAAATAATGGCTTATTTGACATAGTTTTATTCAAATAACATTAAGAGCTATAGGAGTTTCCACCAAGTTTCTGGTCCACTTCTAGGGTTAGAACCTTTTTCTGTGTACATGCATTATAAACTCATCTAATGTGACAATTCTTATGTATATGAAAATTCATGCTGGTATCATGTCTGCTTCTGTAAGAAGTGGGTCATCACTGAGGAAGTCTGGCAGATGTAAAAATCTTTCAATGCCTTGGGAAGGTGGTTTAGCACTGGAGAAGTTGCTCAGGCCATTCCAGATCTATGCAGAAATCACTCCCATGGAAGTAGATTTGTAGGCTAAGCCAAGACCACCTTACGGTGGTAGAGGGAAGCAGGAAAATGGATTGTTAGGACAAAGGCACACTTGGGGCCTCACAGCAAAAATCCAGCCTGCTGAGTGTGGCAGTGTCTTCAGGCTTCACAACAATCCTGGAAAGTCCATATTGTATCTCCTTTTATGAATGAGGATATTCAAGGAGGCTTTCTGTAACTGCCCCAGGGATGCCTAGCTGATACGTTCTGGGGGTTGAATTTGGATCCAGGTCTGTTAGGCTGTAAATTTCACCAGGTAGTATAGTTTTGCAAACTTGGTGTAAAAATCCCCTTAGGCCTTATTAAAAGACAGGTTCTGGTGTGTCCCTAGATCTGCTTAATCGATATCCTGAGGAAGCTCTTAGAAATGTGATGGTTGGGATGGTCAAGCAAATTTGAGACCAAATTGTTTTCTGCTGTATAGCTTCCTTTGGTTTACTATCTTGATTCTTCAAGGCTTTCTGGCCCTAATACTCCTGAGGGATAGGCATTGAAATAAAAAATTGTGGAGCCCTAAATGAAGTCTTCTAGAAATGGAAGGGGCCTGCCTACTGTAGGATCCAAGAGGCACATCGGAATTACAGTTAGAAAAAAGCTGCTCTGGAGTGTGTGCCCATGATCTCCTTTGTCTGCAGAATCATATTAGGTGCTACTGGGCTCTGCATCCTATGAACAGCATCCAACCTTCAGGGCACTTTTTTTAAGTACTTTGCAGTCATCAACACGGCTATAAATAAAATTACTCTCACTCTCCTTGGTACTGCCTTAAAGGCTTAAAGATCTTTTCTTCAGTTCTCCTACAACCCTCTCCAGTAGCTATTTGCCCCATTTGACAGATGAGCATTTAGAAAGTAATTGATTTTTAGGGGCATTCAACCTTCCCAGTATCCTAAATGTGAGAAATGATGGTAACCTTTCCGGAAAAGGCTTGGATTCCCATGTCAGTGGTTGTAAGCCCCAGAGGTCAGGCAAATCATGCAAATGAGTGAGGTGGCCTCGGAGTGGCTCATTCAGTCCTTTTTCCTAGTTCACCAGGTGGTTTGTTATGTATCTCTCCAGATTCCAGCCATGTATCTGTAATGCTTTAACTCATCTTTTTTTTTTTTATTTTTTAAGTACTCTTTAACACCTATCTTGGGTCTTGAACTCACAACCCTGAGGTCAAGAGTTGCATGCTCCACTGACTGAGCCAGCTGGGTGCCCCATGATGGCTATTATTCTTTTTGTCACATTAAATATGAAACATGACAGATAGTGTAGGAATTGCCTTCATGATATCCCTAAAAAATACTTAACCATTTTGTTTGAAACCTAGCTTTCTTGGTCTTGTTTTTCTACTTTTAAAAGTTTCTTTAGACCAAACCCTGTATAAAATCATAAATGTCCAGGTTGGTGAGTTTTCACAAGTGTACACATCCATGTAAATAACACCCAGATTTCAGAACAGCATTCTCAGCTTGTCAGAACCCCCATGTGTTCTCACCTGACTTCTAACACCTTATTTTAATTTTGTCTGTTTTTGAACTATAAGTAGAATCATACAGCATGTGCTTGCTTGTGTCTGGGTTCTAGCACATAGCATTATGTGTGAAATTCATCTCTATGAATATGTCACATTTTATTCTGTTGATGGACATTCTTGATGACTAGTTTAACAGCTGGTTTGGGACTATTGGGAGTAGTGCTGTGAACACTTTGCACATCTTTTGGAACCTGTGTACTCATTTTTCTTGGGTATATAGCTAATTGTGGAATTGATAGGTCATAGGTATGCAGATGTTCAGCCTTAGTAGATCCTGACAAACAATTTTCCAAGGTGGTTATAATGGCTTTCCTACCTGATAGTAACTCAAGTATGTAGAATACAGTATTGCACTTTCTTCTCTGCCATAAATATAACAGCATCTAACTGAGATGACCTATGGCAACTGAATTCGACCTCAGCATGGGCGAGATGAGAAGGTGATAAAGTGGGGGGTGGTGCCTGGGTGGCTCAGTCATTGGGCATCTGCCTTCGGCTCAGGTCATGATCCCAGGGTCCTGGGATCGAGCCCCACATCGGGCTCCCTGCTCCGTGGGAAGCCTGCTTCTCCCTCTCCCACTCCCCCTGCTTGTGTTCCCTCTCTCACTGTCTCTGTCAAAGAAATAAAATCTTAAAAAAAAAAATAAATAAATAAACTAGGGGATACACACAGTAGCTGGGTTAAAGGTGGGAGCCACTGCCCATCTCAACTGGTTGTTGCCTTGTGGGAATGTGGTCCCAGTGGCAGGGTCTTTAGATTTTTGTTTTGTAATTGGGAATGTTTATTTTTATGTGGACTACATCAGTTTTTGCCACACAGAAAACACCCAGGACTTTGGCTTAAAACACCACTATTTAGGGGCACCTGGGTGGCTCAGTCAGTTAAGCGTCTGCCTTCGGTTCAGGTCATGATCAGGTCGGGCTCCCTGCTCAGTGGGGAGTCTGCTTCTCCTTCTCCCTCTGTCCCTCCTCCCACTCGTGTGTGCTCTCGCACACTCTCTCAAATAAACAACCCACCACTATTCACCATTTTGCAGAGAGGCAGTTTGGGCTGGGTGTGGGTGGGTTCACTCAGATGTCTGAGGTTATCTGCTGGTTAGCTAGGCAGCTCTGATTCTGGCAGCTGGCTAGTTGGGGTGTGTGTGTGTGTGTGTGTGTGTGTGTGTGTGTGAGATGTGTCATCCAACAGGTGAGCCCTGGGTGTGTGTGTGTGCGCGCGATGTGTCATCCAACAGGTGAGCCCTGGGTGTGTGTGTGTGTGTGTGTGTGTGTGTGTGTGTGCGCGCGCGCGCGCGATGTGTCATCCAACAGGTGAGCCCTGCATGGGCTTTCTCAGAGCTACAAGAACAGCAGGAGGGCAAGCTCTAATGCCCAAGTGCTTTCAAACTCTGCCCAGGTCATGTTTGTTACTGTCACATCTGCCAGAGTGAGCCAGATGGCCAAGTCTAGAGTTAGGGTGGAGTCACCCACTTCCTGGATACAGGGAAGAATGAACAAAGTAGTGGCCATTAATGCCATCTATCACTCAAATTCCTCCCATTTTTTTTTTTTAAGATTTTATTTGACAGAGCACAACCACATACAAGCAGGGGAAGCAGCCCCCCCCTCGCCGAGTAGGGAGCCGGACATGGGGCTCGATCCCAGGACCCTGGGATCATGACCTGAAGTGAAGGCAGACACTTGACTGAGCCACCCAGGTGCCCCAAATTCCTCCCATTTTTAATTGTTGGTAACTAATGCAAAAAAAAGTTTTTAAGTCCTAACACTTGTCGGTTAAGTGAAATCTTCTGTGGGCCAGGTCTGCCTTGGGTCATGAGTTTGTGATCTTTGCGTTTGTTTTCCCAAGAATCCTTATTTGATCCATGGCTGACTCCAGAGAAGGAAGATTTAGTTCCATCTGAGACACCACAGAAACTCCGACAGGCTGATCCACTTGACATGAGGGAGAAATACAAATCTGGTCTTACCTCCTAACATCCCCTCTCTTTGGGGTGCTTTCCCCCCAGCCCCTTGTGCACTCCGTTGGGCCAGTGCGTTCTGTTGTGTTGTATTTGATGCGGCCTCTTTCATCTCCGAGCCTGCAGTATCCTCACTAGAGAGATCCAGCTAGTAAGTTGGCAGTCAAGAGTTAATTTGCCTTTCAAGGAGTAGGTGAACAGTGCTGCGTTGGAGGGTCACCTGGCTGGGTGCAGGCCAGACCTTTGATGGACAAGCGTAGCTGAGATGAAAACTTAGAAGTGGGCCCTGTCTTCTCTTGGGAAGCTTTAAGTAATAGCACTGAGAAGCCGGGGATTTTTAGGTGATGAATGGGGACACCTAAACTGTCTTTTTAGTATATGGTTTTAACAAGTAAAAGAACTGCTACAGCCCCAGACAGATTTTCAGAAGCAATAGGCACTTTTCTTACATTTCCCTCTCTCCATGAACTCCAGCTTCTCAGAGGTGGTGGGCACACTTGAGCATAATTTTGAGGATGCTTCTTTCTTTGCTTGGTATGTGTGCTGTCCAGTCGCAGGGTCCCATTTTTATTTAGGTGATGTGTCAGGACTCTTGAGCCGCACGCAATCAGCACCCAACTCAAACTGGCTTAAGGAGCCCAAACTGGAATCTATTGGTTAGTGTGCCTGAAGATTCCAGGTGTGGGTGCTTAGATGACGCAACTAGAAATCTCTCAGTGTCGTCGTCCGGCTTTCCTTTTGTTGTCTTTATTCACAGGCAGACCCCCCCCTCCCCCCACTTTGGGATAAAATAGCTACCGGCAACTCCAGTTTTTTTTTTTTTTTTTTTAAGATTTTTGAAAGCGAGAGAGCGAGCGAACGAGAATGAGGGGAGGGGCATAGGGAGAAGCACACTCACTGTGGAGCAGGGAGCCTGACGTGGGCTCGATTCCAGGACTCCGGGATCATGACCTGAGCAGAAAGCAGTCGTTTAACTGACTGAGCCACCAAGTCTTAACTATCTGCTTCCAACAAGGAGAAAGAGAGCATCTGTTCTCTGCAGCGTAAGTTATGAACTTAAATTCCCATTGGTCCAGACTGGGTCATGTGTTCATCCTCGGGCCAATCACTGACTCGGGTTGGCGAGGCTTGTATCCACTCCCGATAAAGAGGGGGGTGGTGGAGGCATCAGCCTCATTAAACCAAGGTGATCAAGAGTGGGAGTGAGGGGGGGTTTCCTAAAAGTAGAGGGAGTGGGTGTTGGGCAGGAAACGACAGAAACAACAGATGTCCACCTTTAATTTTTTTTAAATGTTTTATTTATTTATTCATGAAAGTCAGAGAGAGAGAGAGAGGGAGAGAGGGAGAGAGGGAGAGAGGGAGAGGCAGGCAGAGGGCAGAGGGAGAAGCAGGCTCCCCGCCTAGCAGGGAGCCTGATGCGGGACTCGATCCCAGGACCCTGGGATCATGACCCGAGCCGAAGGCAGACGCTTAACCATCTGAGCCACCCAGGCGCCCGAGATGTCCACCTTTAGGTGGGTGTTTGAAGCAGCCCTAACTATGGGAATGTAGGTGTTTTCTAATCATCAACCATATTTATTGATCAGCTGGGTGCTGGGGAATCCGTAGTAAGCAGAATTGACATGGTCCCTGACCTCAGAAGCCCACAGTCTTGCTTTTGACTAAAAGGATGACATTAATGGAAGCACAATAGCGCCTACTTAAGGGTCTAGGCTCTGGTGTCAGCAGACTCAAGTTCAAATTGAGACCCTGCTTAACTAGCTGTTTGACCTTGGGCAAGTTAACTTATCCTGCCTTATCAAATGAGGATGATGGCTAATGCCTGTCCTGTGAGGACACCTGAGAAATAAAGCATGGAATGTTCCTAGCACAAAGCCTGGCATACAATAAGCAGCCAATAAATTAAAAGTGGTCCTATTCTTATTAGTATTGGGGAGAGTTCACTATACTCATTTCCTCTTTGCTGAGACCTATCACAGATTAACCCCTTGCTGCCCTACACCTGAGGTTGGGAGTCCCTGGAAGGCAGGGTCTCCTGTCTTTTGGTCTCTTACCTGTAGCACTCTGTGCGGGAGCGGCCCCATCAACGTTTGTGGAGTTGAGATAGGCAGCATTACTGCTCCCAACAGCAGTGTTAGCTGCTCCATGGTTGTTAGAACCCCTGGGAACATTCAGACATCCTTCCAGTTAGGATTTGGGTTTTCAGGCCTGATAAAGTTTTATATGCATTGTCCACTAGGTCAGTATTTAATTTGTCAGAACCTACATTTGTGCTGTCAACAAGGTCAATTTGATGGCATAGCTTGCTTCAGTTTTTAAGTTAGAAACAAGTGAGGAAACTTGCTAATATGAACCACGGCAAACAGAATAAAATGTGAACTCATGAACTGGCTTAGCCGGGCCAATTTCCCTTCCTCTTTGCTGTCCTCTGCTTTCTTTTTAATGCTCAACTTGAAATCTGTCTTGAGCTTAGAGTTCTCTTCCTTCTTCCTTTCCCTCAGTGGAACATCTTACTATCAGGGCGATTCATTTTTTTCCTGTGATGAATTAGCAGGTCTCTACTTAGGCACATTTTGGGTGAAATACTCTCTGTGTATACCAGAACACTTGTAACTTAGGTCACCATCTCTTCGTTGAAAGGTTCGGTTGGTTGAAGCAGCTTGGTCTTCATTGATTCCACAAATACTGATTAAATGGCTTCTTAGTAGTAGGCACTGTTCTAGGCACTGAGGATACAGTAGTGAACAAGACCGTAAAGATCTGTGCCCTTACAGAACTTACATTCTGGAGAGAAGTAGAATGTGAACAAATAATTGTCAGGTAATGATCTGGAGAAAAATACAGCAGGTAGAAGGGATAGAGTGTGTATGTGTTGGGGGAGAGGCTGTAATTTTAAATAGTGCTATGCAAGAAGGCCTTCACGGAAGGAGATGAGGGAGCAAGTGTGCAGAGACCTGGGGGCGAGGGTTCTAGGCAGAGAACGGCAAATGTGCGGGTTCTGTGCTGGCCTGGGCCCCCTGGCCTTGTGGGCCTGTGTGACCTATGTGATTTAACATTTGTAATCCTTTTTAAACAAGGGCCCCCTGTTTTGTTTTACATGGGGGTCCACGAATTATATAGTTGATCCTGATGGTAGGAATGTGCTTGAAGGGTTTAGGACCCTTGACATGAAACTCTTTCCACAAATCCATACCCATACTGGTCCAGGCTTCTGACTTGGGAGTGCCCCCTTCACCTGACTTATCGCCTTTCTGGGTCCTTAAGCTCTGATCCCAGTTTAAACTGAAAGGGACTTTGAAGGCCGAGGGCCAGCCTCTTCTGCTTCACACCAACTTCTTTCGCTGCCACCCCCAGCACTTGCTCCCAGTCCTTTAGATGGGTGTTTTCTGCCTCCATTCCTTGCCAAAGTGCCCAGTGCAATCCCACCAGTAGGTGGTGAATGAGAATGGTTCTTGAAATTGGAAAGCTTGTTTTAAAAACCAAAAAGGAATGCCTGGGTTGCTTAGTGGGTTAAGCGTCTGCCTTCTGCTCAGGTCATGATCCCAGGGTCCTGGGATCAAGCCCCGCATCGGGCTCCTTGCCCAGTGGGGAGCCTGCTTCTGCCTTCCGCTCTCCCTGCTTGTGCTTGTTCTCTCTCTGACAAATAAAATCTTAAAAAAAAAAACGCTTTGGACATTTATTGTGCGTCTGCTGTGTGCAAGGCACTGTGCTGGTTAGATTTTGTAGTGTTGTATCATCCATGCATGCAGTCAACAGAAACTTAACACTTTTTGCTTTTTCTCATCGCAAGGCACGAGGATTAGGTTAAATGTGAAGAGAGAACTTGGCTTTTTGTGGACTGCTTTGGAGCTTAACCACTCTTCATAGCATTGCTTCTCTGTAGAAATGATTTCCAAGTTCTAAATAGCTGATTTACTAATGAACTTTGGAATACCTTAGGGGACTGTGTATGTTGCATTTTGTAGTCTCCCGTCTTTATGCTGTTTTATGTGATGATGACTTATCTCTAGAAAAGATTTTTTAGCTCTGAGTGTAGACATCATTTCTTACACATTTGCCAATAGCACCTCTTCTCCCCCTGGCATCTGGAATGGCCCTGATTTCAGATAGTGTTTTGAATATAAAACACCTATCTTTTTAAGATTTTTATTTCAGAGAGCGAGAGAGAAAGCACAAGTTGGGGAGATAGAGGGAGAGAGGGAGAAGCAGACTCCCCACTGAGCAGGGAACCCCATGTGGGGCTCGATCCCAGGACCCTGAGATCACGACCTGAGCCGAAGGCAGATGCTTAACCGGCTGAGCCACCCAGGCGCCCCAAAACACCTTATTTCAAAAATGTTTTTTGCTTTTGGGGCGCCTGGGTGGCTCAGTTGGTTAAGCGACTGCCTTCGGCTCAGGTCATGATCCTGGAGTCCCGGGATCGAGTCCCATATCAGGCTCCCTGCTCAGCGGGGAGCCTGCTTCTCCCTCTGACCCTCCCCCCTCTCATGCTCTCTCTCTCAAATAAATAAAATCTTAAAAAAAAATGTTTTGCTTTTCTATGTCAAAATATCACCTACTTTAAAAATACTTAGGGAATTCAGAAGAAAGAAAAATCTTGTAATGCCATTGATCAGAGGCTCTGCTGTTAACGTTTTGGTGTTCTGTCATCTTTTTAAAAATACATATTTTGAGACAAATTTGGGATTGTGAATGAATAATGCCTATTTAATCTTGAGTGTTTCAGACTCCCCCCGCCATCAACCAGTTGTTTTCTTAAGACCCAGGTGAAACTGGAATTCATTCTTTCTGTTTGAGATTGCGTGGGTCTGCTCTACTCCACTTTTACAGTAATTCCTTTAGAAAACAGTCTCCTTTCAGCCACAGATTTAGCATAAATACTATTGCATGTCTATTGTATGTTCGAGATGCCTTTCTTGGTTTCTTAAAACACCACCTAGAGAGCTTTCATGTTCCATTTGTCCTGGAGATGTACATTGGGAACAAACCTTGAGGCCGTTTCTTCACTTTTCACTGATTTGGCTCTTAGTAATTATCCCTTCTTCTACTAAACAAGAGAAGACAGATTAAATTTCTAACAGTAAGGCGCAAAACCAATCCATTTACAGAATTAGTCTTACATTAGCACATAGGAGTACAAATCAGCCTCCCTGGGGATGGATCTATTTGCAATTTCTTTTAGAATTTTTGGAGTAAGTCCAGCAGACTTGGGAAAATCTAGTATTCGCTGACTTTGAATTAACAAAGTAATATGACCTCTTTGTGGGGTTTGTGTGGGTTGTTTTGTTTTGTTTTGCCTTTTTTTTTTTTAATCCACCTATGATTTAGGGTTGTGGTTCTTGATTTCTAGTGTGCCTGGGGATCCCTGAGGAAGAGATGTTTGAGCCCCACCCCTGGAAATTTGGGGTAACGCAATTTGGGGCATTTTTAAAAAACTCCACAGATAGTCTTGATGTATAACACAGGACAAGAGTCACCGTAGTGGTAAAGAATCAATATTTGAGCCATTGAAAAATTAAAAGCCAGGTTGTATTTAATCAAAACGGTGTTTTCCCTCACACTGAAGCCATGTTAATACTTAAAGTCTTGGTTTTCTGTAGCATTATTGGCCAGTCTCACATTGCTTGGGCTATAAAAATAACGGACTAAACGTTGTGATCCTATTAATAATTTCAGTGTGACCGAGTTTCTCTATGTTAATATTTCCAGTGTCTTTAACCTCTTTCCTTCATTCTTGGAATTTCTTTGTTTCTGAAATGTCTACTTGTCTGCTTCCATGTTTTTAAAACCATATAAATCATAATTGGTTCATGTGGCCTAGAACTTTTTAGATGGCTCTGTGCTTCAGAACGGCCTAGGTGGAAGTCTGATAGCCCCCTTTAGATGATGAGGTACTTCTCTGCATACTTGCAGCAGGTGTAGTATTGTTTACTTTTATTTACGAGCTGTGGGCAGGGCCCAGTGGGAGTGCTCAAGCCCCAGTGTGAGTGTGTGCGTGCTTATTGGGCTAGCACTTCTGTCCAGGATGTGGCTGTACATCCTCGTCAAATCCTGGGTGTCTATAAAAGAATTATTTTCAACTTCAGGGTCAAACATGCTCCTAACTCTCAATCTTTTATAAGGTGTCTCTTAAGTGATCTGTTACTAATTACAAAGTGAGGTTTACGAATGACTTATTTAACTTTGAATCTAATTTTTTCTGTCTCTTGGTTTAATAATGTCACTCCAACGTCATTTCACCTCCTTGAGTGGAGGGAAGGGAAGTAGGTTAGCTAGACTCCTGTCTCCAGAGTTGTGCATCAGAACCTTTGGGAATGTGTTGGATATAGAACTGTCCTGCATCACATCTACTGCTTCAGGAAATCAGGTTGGATTTTTTAGGACACTGGGATGGAGATTTGCCTGCAGGTGGTTTAGCAGGTTGGGCTTCCGGAGAAGCCCTGAATTGTGGCAAGGGGGACAAGGCTTTGTACCTAGGTATTGACTAGTCACTGGATGCAGGCTGCCCTCCAGTAGGGGATGTAACCTTGGACGAGGCAGCTTGTTAGACCACGGGTAGTGCCTGGGAAGTGCTTGACAGCTGAGCCAATGAGCCCAGAGCAGGCAGCATCTGAGCATTTGGGACAATAAGTGTCGTGGATCCAGAAGGGGGAATCTGAGTGAGCCACTGTAGCATCTACTATAAGAACCAGTGATCAAATGTCTTGCCAAAGAGTTTACAAGTGTGCAACATGAAACTTCAGCCTTTGGTTTCCTGACCTTGTGGGTCTACATAGGTCTAAAGATGTGGACCTTCCTTTATCACATTGGTTTCTTTTTTTCCCTGCCATTCCCTAACCACTGGTAGCAACAGGGAGTCTGGAACTTGATTTGTAATTCTAAGGGCATAATGATTTAAAAGTTTGGCTTTGGGGCGCCTGGGTGGCTCAGTCATTAAGCGTCTGCCTTCGGCTCAGGTCATGATCCCAGGATCCTGGGATCGAGCCCCACATCGGGCTCCCTGCTCCGTGGGAAGCCTGCTTCTCCCTCTCCCACTCCCTCTGCTTGTGTTCCCTCTCTCATTGTCAAAGTCTTTTTAAAAAATAAATAAAAGTTTGGCTTTGTAATGTTGGTGTTTACATAATTCAGTGCTTTGAAACAGTTGTCCCGCAGAACTTAAAAATTCTCAAGACCCATCACAACTGGTACGCTAACAACGTGACCAGTATGGCATTTGAGATCCTTTGTTGGTAGGGGGGCCATAACACCCCTGACTGGTCATTTGCTCTCTGGTGGCTGCCTCCTTTTCCTGCACTGTACACTAGAGCAAATCCTTCTCTAGTTGTTACCTGGTATAGCGTCTTAAAATTGATGATTCTCTTTGAAAAGTTCTCTCAAAAAAGACCTATAGCGTGGACGTTCCCATAGTTCAGACTCCTTAGTGACTTTGCATCCACCATGCCATCCCCTCCCTGCTGTCACCAGCAATCCTCTGCTTGTGGTAGGACAGGGGGAGACAAAACTTTCTGTGTAAACAAGCTGGTAGAGGAGTCACCTGGAATGTGGTTCTAATCCACAAATACTTGTTGAAGGGGGAAAAAGGGAGCCAAAGTGTCACTCCAGGAAAGAATATAGCAGTATCAATCAGTTATTGTGTGCTTTGCCCTGGTACTTGCCCCATGCCCTTTCCGTATATTATTTCATTTTATTCTTGTAACTACCCTATGAGTAGGTATGCTCTCTCTTTTACAGATGAGGAAGCTGAGACTTGGAGGTATTTAGCCTGGTCACATGGCTAGTCAAGTGGCAGAAACAGGATTATCCGTTTGAATCTTTGTTCTGAACCTCCATCCCAGAGGTTGTGGTGGCTGGGGTCAAAAAGGACGGTGGCAGGGTTGTGGTTCTGCTGGGGTGGAGGCACTGTGTTCCAGGACGAGAACAGAGAATTGGCCATCTGAATGGGCAAAAGAGGGGAGGCTCCTGCCACCGCAAGTGTGACTTTTCTACACCAGAATGACTAAAAATAAAGGTGATGTCTCCTGTTTTGTTACAGTAGTGTCCCGTCCAGAAACCAGGTGATAGTCCTAAAGCGCGGACTGATTGAAGAAAGCAGTGCCTGGTGTCTCTTAACAGTGTAAAAGCTAGATCTGCATTCATTTTGCATGAGTGCGGGCTTTTCTTTGCCTTCATTCTACTTGTATGAGGATAAGGAACATTATTCTCTTGTTTCTCTACCAAGCAAAGTAGGCTTCTTCACCTCACCATAGTCAAATAATCCAAAAGAGAAAGCAGAAGGAAGTCCACGGTCACAAACGATAGTGTGGTTTTGTGTGTGGCTTTCCTCAGCTGGTGGTGGGTGACACCCGTCTCCCCTGCCTCGGTTGTGTTAAGGAGTCTCAGGTTATATCTGGGCCAAGTGAGAAAGTGCTGCCTCTCTCCCTCCATGAGTGAAGCCAGTTATTTGTAAGAGGGGACCCAGCCTGACATTAGACTAAGATTTTCCATTATTTTTTTGGGCAGGGACCCCTTTGCCTTCTGATTACACTTGCAGATTTTTTTTTGTTTTTTCTCCCCCGCCCTCCCCCCCGTATGGCCAACATTTCTTTGCCGATTTAACATTCTGTACGTCTTTGCCCACAGAGAACTGTCAACTCTTGTTCTTTTTCCCTCCAGAGATCATTTTTGGCTCTCATACTTACCCTTGCACTGTTTTCGTGAAGTTGAATACATTTCCTTCTTATGCCTTGCATTATCTTTTAGCTCTGAGACTCATAGATGAATGGAAACATGATTTCACAAAGATCTTTATCCCTGGATCTTGGTAGGGGCTAAATCAGTGCTCACACTCCCTTAAAAATGCTGAGACTATTTTCAGTTTCCAGACTGCAGCCTTGTGGTATAGGACTATTGTATTTGAGTGGTGAATTAATAATTTGCTTGCAACCTGTAAGTCACTAATGTCAGCCAAAGCTTATTAAAAAATGAATTTTATTTAAGGAAGTTCCATTGAGACAAATAGCCCGCTTTCCCTAGCTTTGCAGAAATACATGCAAAAGGGAGCTTTAGCAGGTGGATTTGGGAACAGGCAGAGGGGCACATATACACACTTGGCTTTCTTTCTGCTTCACACTCCTATTTCTTTGTGCAACCAGGATCGTCATGACAGCCTTATCTCTCAAAGCCCGTTACCTCATCCCTAATTGCTTATCCGAAGGCAGGCGAGCTCTAATTTCTCCACATTAATAAATGACACCGAAGAAGAACTGCTTTGTTTGCACTGGCTCACTCAGGTTAACCAGTGTAGGCCCCTGAGTGCATTAGGAAACTGTGTGTTTCTCCAGTGGCCAAGTGGAGGTGGTGCTCACCTCCTTTAAGAGCGGCGTTTCGTTTACTTCTTGTTCATCTTCATAGCCCTGTTCTTTTCCTGATGAAACCACTTTAGTGACCTAGGCCAGCATTTTCTCTGGCTGTGGGGGCTTACTGCCCTCCCAAGTCGGGTGTAGTAGGAGTTGTCCGGGGGGGACCAGTGGCCCCTCTGATTTCAAGGCTCCCTTTCTTGGCTGCCCACCACTCAACTTTCCTTAGAGGCCACAAGACTTTCTACAACCTTTGCACTGATTCCTGTGGCATACCCCAGATTGTGAGTTGGCACCCTTCTCCTTTTTGAAGCCTTATGGGAAATGGTCTTGTGGATTTTCTGAGTGAATGTGAGGAGGGTGGGCTTGTGGCAGTGAGAATTCAGAGTGGCTCTCAGGTCTGGTGGCTGCCCCATGGGGGTAGTGAGAGTGTGTGCCTCCCCCAGGGACAACAGCACCTCTGTCCTTCCCACCGAAGAATATCTCTTGCTGTATAAAGGAGCGTTTTCATACCTCTGAATTGTGAACTTACTTCCCTTTCCTCTTTCTCTTCAGAATGAAATGGATGATGTGCCCTTCTTTGATATCCAACTGCCTTATGAACTGGCAATCAATATATTTCAGTATCTGGACAGGAAAGAACTAGGAAGGTGCGCACAGGTAAGCGATTATTAAACTAACGTTCAAGATTTCCTTCTGCTTGTAATGCAAGGATAGGCAGCTCTTGGGTAACAGAGATTTACTTATCAGAATTGCAACGTTTAAAGAATTAATGAAGTGGATAGCAACTTTCCTTGAGGGAACGCAACCTTGAACTGGAAGGATTGGGTTCCTTATCACCGCTTGGTGTTTATCTTTTTGTGGCCATCTGTTCAAGAGCTCTGTTCTTCCTACAGTCTGAGTTATGGTCGACCTGTGGCTGACAACTCTGCTGGCCTTTACAGAGCTAGCCTGAGCTGTTAATGTCCTCACCATTAATGCAAAAATGCCAGCCCTTGGTTAAATCAAGCCAGTTGTTAGGTGGAGAGCTGAAGGTCAGCCGGGGGACAAAACAGTGACGTCATGTATTAGGCATATCGTCCAAATGACCCTTTAAACACTAGAATTCCACTCCGTCAGGTGTGAGGCATGTGAGAACAGACACCCCCTGAGGGAAGTGCAGATCTGTGTCCCCCATCTCCTGCTTGTTCTGGGGCATATGCCCATGGGGCGGCATGGTGGCACGTACCGTCCAGGCCACACTGGACTGTGTACATGAATCACGGGAGATCTTGATAAAATGCAAACTTGGACTCAGGAGATCTGGGGTAGGGCCTGATATTATGCATTTCTAATCAGGTAATACCCTTGTGGCTTTGACCGCACTTTGAGAGGCAAATTAAATTAGGTCTCTTGTTCACTTCTTTTTGGTAAAGAGTGTAATGGGTGAAGTGTATAATTTCTCGTAAGTTGAATGTGTGATTGCTGACCATTTGGCTTTCGTGGACAACTGTATTCCCCAGAAGACACTAGAGTATTCATTGTCTCCAACTCCCAAAGACTTAATTTGTCTAGTGGCTACCATTTCCTATCCCTGGATTCTAGACTGCATTTTACACATGTGTCTACACCTTTAAAGGAAAGGGATAGGTAAAATGGAGTGGTACCAGAACTGTATACTAAAATTCCAGGGGTGCCTGGCTAGCTCAGTCAGAGGAGCATGCAACTCTTGATCTTGGGGTTGCAAGTTTGAGCCCCAGGTTGGGTGTAGAGATTACTCAAAAAATAAACGTAATAAAAAATTTTTAAATTTTTTTTAAAAATGTGAAGTTAAAAACATTAAGGCAGTTTGAGAGGTGCAAACTGTAGCCAAATTTAGACTCTAGAGCTTGCTACCTCTGGTAGTTCAATGAAGTCACACAAAATACAGGACAATTTAAAAAGTTTCTGGTTTTACACTATATGAAGCAGTTTGCTTAATCAAAATTTTCTACCTAGATATGAATTTGAAAAAGTTTTCAGTATTCTTGATTGCCACAATATTAAGTGGGGGTGTTGGCAGATATTTTTTGATGCAGAGTCTGGAATCTTTAGGAAATGATGGAAAAAATTATTCCAGGGCTAAAATTCACTAAATAAAAATACTGAAATGTAAACCGTGCTCAGAGCCTATCAGCTGCATTAAGCAAGAGTACCTATATTGTCTTCTTTCCGTTGGAAATTGGATTTGTTCTATTCTAACTTTACACTTTGGCCCTGTTCCCAAGAGTCGAAAACAAGGCTGTAGCTAAGTGAGTCCAACTCCTGGATTTCAGCCTGATGCTGTTAGCTGAAGTCTTGGAACAGGGTCTAATAGCTAGCTGCTTTCCACAAAGTCAGCATTAGATGATAAAATCTTCATTCTTGATAGGGAGCTGCTGTTTAAGGAATCCTTTCTTTTAACACTGCTTTTTGCTCTCCTGCTTTGTAGAGGGCCATGTGGCTTTCACATCTGCTGCTGGTTTTCTCATCCAAAGAGTTTATCAGTGAAAGATAGGATCTAGTGGAAGAAGAGATCCCCCTTTTGGTGTAAGGGGGCTGCATTTCAGGGTAGACTGGTTATGCTGGTGAGATTATTCTGCAGGTGTGAACAGTTTAATTTGCAACACAGTGGTCCAATTGTCCACCAGAATTCTTCCCTCTTTGGCCAGTTGGATTTGTTTTTTTGTTTTTCATTTCAACCTAATTTTTAGAGCACACATATAAGCATAAAAAATATTCTTAACCAGAACCCCTAAGGTGGCTCTGGTCTATGAAGCCAGGATTTTATTTAATAGTGTCATGAGGATGACAATGGATGGCCGGTAATATTTAGAATTGGCTTTGTTTTGTTTTTTTATTTTTGTTTTTTTTTTTAAGCATTAAAATACAACCACAAAGTAATAAACATAAGTAGCATTTTTCATTTGTTTCTTGTGTTTTTATTATTGAAACCAGGGAAAAAGTCCTTCTGTTGAGTGGAATGTCCTGCTGCTTTTGGATTTGATTTTAGAGGGGGCTTGCTCTGTCCCTCTCTGTCTCTCTCTTTTCTCTTTTAATCAAGCCGCCTTGGGATTTCAGTGAAATTGGGCCAGTTATAGTGGAATTGGCACCATGAACTATATGTGTGCCCTTGGAGAAAACCTGTTTGCTTAGATCTTTATGCCAAATTGGTAACTGACTAACAGTAAGGAACCCGGATTGGGAAGGACTTCTTGAGATTTAATTATGCCACAAAGTATGCTGGAGAAGTGATTTTGCTCTGACTCTGTCTCTTTTCTACATCCCCTCATTTTTCTGCTTTGTAGGTTTTAAGCTTTCAGGACTAAAGTCGCACTACATTTGTTTGTGATCCTTGTGTACTTCTGATGCTGACCTTTCTAGCTCCTTGCTATCAATAGTTGTCTCTTGCCGGATTTAGTGTCCCTGTGGGAGTGTTTCATGCTGAAATGTCTTGAAAACAGTGTAGCTTTTAGTAAGCAAAGTTATGCGTTGGGCGATTCATTGAACAGCTTTATCATCTTGCTACTTATAATTTTATGGTTTTGTGTGTGTGCCCACAGGATTCCTGGCACTCTAAAAACAAGGTTTTTAAGTGGATAACAATTACAAATTGTTGAATTCAAAATTAGTTTTTTTTTTTTTTAATGGGAAGAGTAAGTCTGCTGTTATAGGAATTGTAACTCTGAGAAGTAATGGTTTTAGGATTTACTAACATTCATTTTTAAAACTTGAAATAATTATCAATTCATGGGTAGTTGCAAAAGATAGTCTGGAGAGGCCCTGTGTTCTCTTCCCCCAGTTTCCTTCATTGACAATATCTTGCATACAGAGTAATATCAAAGCCAAGAAACTGACATTAGTACAGTCCATAGAGCTTAACTCCGATTTCGTCAGTTTTACGTACACTTATTTGTGAGTGTATTTAGTTCTACGCAGTTTTATCACAGGTGTGGATTTGTGTGACCACACAGTAAAGGTACACAACATTCATCACAAGGATCTTTTGTGCTACCTCTTATGGGCCGGCCACCTCTACCTCCCTCCCCATCCCTAGCCCCTCACAACCACCATTCTGTTTTCATCTCTCTAATTTTGTCTTTTTTTAATTTTCATTTTTATCACATTTTATTTATGTGTATTTCCTAAAGTATAATTTTAGAAATCTAGCCGCATAGATAACAATGTTGCATTCTTCAAGTAAGAAGTAGAAAAATGTGAATAAAGGAAGCAATAAAGAAAGGGTAGGGATGGAGGTTAAAAACTGAAGATGTATGATAAAATTGGGAAGCAAGAAGTAGGTGTTACCAAAATCTGGAACTAAAGCCCGCTCTATTAGATTATGATATTTTTTGTTTTTAAGTAGGCTCCATGCATGTAGAGCCCAGTGCAAGGCTTGAACTCAGGACCCTGAACTCAAGACCTGAGCTTAAGTCAAGAATCAGAAGCTTAATCAACTGAGCCACCCAGGCACCCCAATATTTCAAGTTTTTACGTAGGCTCTACACCCAGCATGGAGTACGAACTCACAACCCTGAGATCAAGAGTCACTCGCTCTACCCACTGAGCCAGCTGGGTGCCCCTGATATTTCAGGTTTTAAGGAAAATGTGATCTTATGATCTTCCCAGATAACCAAATAGGAGCAACTAAAATCCGAGGTTTTACTTAGCTAAAGATTTTCATGAAGTCTTTAAAGTTGGGAATCTCCAGCCAAGTGCAGCTGGATTGATTTTTTTTTTCAAATTTAGAAATATTTTGTTTATTGGATATTTTTTGTTTTTGGGTTTTTTTTTTTTTCTTTCCTCATAGCAGAGCTAACTCTGAAAACCTATAACTATTAGCAGGATTCCTTTTGTTCTTCACGTTTGCCTTTGTCGCCGGACTCTGTCTCCAAGGGAAACACATGCCTGCCCAGGACTCAGGCACCCTCAGGGGTTTCCTTTTAATTCACCAGGTTGTCGTGGCTGCCTCCTTTGGCGGGGGGGGGAGGTAACAGGTCGGGGGTGACGCCTGGGTGGCACAGTCAGTTTTAAGCGTCCAACTCTTGTTTCGGCTCAGGTCATGATCTCAGGATCATGAGATTGAGCCCCATATTGGGCTCTGCACTCGGTGGGGAGTCTGCTTGAGATTCTCTCTCCCTCTCTCCATTGGAGGGGCATGTGCTCATGTTCTTGCATTTGCTCATGTGCGCTCTCAAATAAATAAATCTTTTTAAACTTAATGGGGTGACAGAAAAGCAGCCACTCTGGGAGGAAAGATGGGGAGCTAGGTGAAAGAAGAATGGCAGAGCATCGATAATTATTTGAACTGAGTCCTGGGGACTTGAGGTTCTTTACAATGCTCACTTCATTTTTTGTGTGTTTGAGGTTGTCTATAATTAAAAAGTTTACAAGAAGAAAAAAAGCAAGAGCTAGTATTTAATAAGAAAGTCCAAGCCTCTTGAGGGCAGTACATGCAAGAAGCTGACCAGTGAAAATAAAAGCAATGCAGTTTTTTTTAAGTGTTGAACTTTTAAAAGTTGGACTTTTTCATATTATTCAGTTATTCACAGGGCCTACTATGTGTCATGTACTACTCTGGACAGTGCAGCAGAGAAAAGAACATAAAAAAAAAAAAAAAAAAAACTCACCTCTCAGAGCTTACTTTCTATGCACAAAACACCCAGTTAAGTAGAGTGTGTTCCAGATAGTGGAAAGTGCTGTGGAGAAAATACAAGCCCACAGAGGTAATATGGCCAGGGAAGACCTCACAGAGAGGGTGACCTTTGGGCAAAGACCTGAAGGAGGGAAGAACGAAGCTGTGCAGGTCTCTGGCAGAGAGGCCTAGAGGTGGAGCGCACCTGTTATGCTTGAGGAATAGCAGGGAGGTCAGAGTGCCTAGGATGTGGTAGATGGAATAATGCCCCTTCCCCAAGATGTCCACGTCCTGGTCCTCAGAACCTGTGAATATGTTACCTCTTACGGTAATGGGCCTTCGCGGATGTGAGGAAGTTAAGGATTTTGAGATGGAGTGGTTATCTTGGATGATCCAGGTGGGCTCAGTGTAATTACAAAGCTCCTTATGAGAGGGAGGCTGGAGGTCAAAGGTAAGATGCTGTGTTGCTGGCTTTAAAAATGGAGGAAGCGGCCACAAAGCCGAGGAATGTAAGCTGGAAAAGAGAAGGAAACGGGTTTTTTTTCCCTGAAGCCTCCAGAAGGGATGCAGCTTATACTTTGATTTTTAGACTTCTGGTTTCCAGAACCATAAGAGAATACATTTATATTGTTCTTAGTCACCAAGTTTGTGCTACTTTGTTAGAGCATCAATAGGAAACCAATACGGTGAGGGTATAATGAGAAGATGGGGATAAAAGGAAGAAATAGTTAAAATGTGAAAAGGCCCTTAAATCCAGAACTTGAACTTCTATTCTGAGAGAGGTCGGAAGCCATTCAAGTGTTTAGAGAAGTGACAAGGTCCGACTCAGAGGGATCGTTTTGGCTGCTATGTGGAGCCTAGAGTGAAGCGGGGGACAAGGACGCAGCGGGGAGGCCAGGGAGAAAGCGACGGAGCTAACCCAGACGGGAGGGGCGGCGGCTTGGAGGGCGTTGAACCGGCAGAAGTGGGTGGAGTCAGGACTGCGCATGGGCTGGGGGTAGGGAGAGAGAGGAGTCAGCGGGGACGCCGGGGCCTTTGGCCTGGACAGCGGGGCGGATGAGATTGTTGTTACTGACGAGGGGAGGACTGTGAGATGAGGAAGTTTTGGGGGAAGATCAGTAGTGGGATGTGAGACTAGAGATAGGAATTTGGGAGCTGGCAGCACAATGTATTTTTAAGACTTACTTCCGAGGAGAGCAGGAGGAGGAGGAGAGGGGGAGAGAGAGAGAGAGTCTCAAGGGGACTCCTCACTGAGCACGGATCCTGATGTGGGGCCTCATCTCACGACCCTGAGATCATGACCTGAGCTGAAATCAAGAGCCAAGAACTGGGCACTTAAATGATTGAGCTACCCAGGTGCCCCACCCACATCATTGGTATTTAAAGCCAGGGCACTGGATGAGGTCGTTAGGGAAGTGAGTGTAGATGGAGGGGGGTTTAGGAATTGAGCCCTGTCACATGCCAAGATGAAGAGTTGGAGAAGGTGTTCCCTGTGATGTGGGAAGAAACCCGGAACACGTGGTCCCCTGGAACCAAGGGATAACCTTTTCAAGGAGGAGAAAGTGATCAGAGGTATTAAGTGTCATCGTTAGTCAAATAGGAGGACTGAGAAATGAACGTTGGGTTTAGCAACTTGGAGGTCACTGATGACCTTGACCCGAATCCGTGGCACAGTGAGGGGCAAAAGTGAGCAGGTTCATGAGCGAATGGGGAGAAAGGCAATAAGGAAATTGAGATAAGGAGTGTATGCGGAACTGTACGTGGTATGTCCTCTCCAAATAGACTTGATTTGTGAACATGTAACTAGAGCAATGATGTGTTTCCCCCTGTTGTAGGCCTCACTGGTAACCCTAATCCAGGCAGAGTTAATAAAGCTAGTTTTTGAGCCAAGGGCTTTTTTTTTTTTTTTTTTTTTTAATGCTGCAATTCACAGTGGTGCTATAAAGCAAAATGCTGGAGACACTTTTATTAGCAAATTCTCGCAGCTGAGGCTCACTCAGTGGGGCTTTTACTGGGCAGGGCCATTCCAATCCTAGTGTATTAAAGAAAGACCATTAGGCCTTTGGAAAATTCAGGCTTGTAAATTTGCTAGATTTGCTATAATGTAAGAAATCAAAACTCTTAGCTTTCCTTTTGGTGAGACTCTTTAAAATTGTGAAAGTTTATCTAGGTCTCATTTGCTTTGGTTTCTTTTTTTTCCAGGATTAAAAGACATTCTTAGAGCCTGTCACTTTTGTGCCCCTTTAAAAGAAGGGAGAGAAAAGACACCCTGCCTTTACAGTTTGCCAAAGAAATTGTTGGCACATTTCTGCATTTAATACCTAATTGTAGGTACAGTCCTGATCCCTTTTTTGGAAGTAATTCTCACCTCTAGCTTTTATAAATCCCTCAAAGAGGTTATTGTTTGTTATCCAGGGTTTAAACTTTATCCCAAATATTACTTTCCACAGAATAAGCCCAGTGATCTAGGGGTTAGCAGTGGGAATGATGCACTGAAACGTCAACTTTTTGTACTCCATTTTTCATCCCGTAACCCTGTTACACAAATTTCAGATCATGTGATTTAAAGTGACTTGGCATTTTCTTTGAGGCTGATAGAAAAATCTGTTTTCTGCTTCCAGTGTTCTCAAGGTCTGATAGATTTGGGACTCCTTGAAAGTTTCACTGAAAAGTGCCTCCGTTTTAAAGTGGCTGAGAACTGTATGGTTTAGTAGATCTCATGAAAATTCATCCAGAATGTTTAATTTAATTGGAATTTTCTAGTTTGTAGTCACTGAGCCTTGGATTTGGATTTTCTTAAAATGCTGCTGCTGATTGAGTGGCTCCATCTACTAAAAAGCAGCCTTGTAGCTAATTTTTGGACTCCCAAATTAAAGCTATTGCCCTGTACTTGGGGTGGGGCTTGGGATCAAACCTGTAGCTTCCCCACCCTGAGGGAGAGGTGTCATGCACAAGGTATCTGTTTGGCAGGTAGATGAGAATTTCTGGTCTTCGTGTCCAACACATACCTTCGTCAGTTCACCAGTAGGCCATATTGATGTTCTCTCAAGTGTCTTCTGCAGAGTACTAGGCTTTTGAGACAGTCCTCACAAGAAGAGTTCGGGAGCCAAATAAGTTTGGGGAATGAAGCATCTATCCTTCTGAGAGATCTACAACTCATGTCCGTCTATAAAAAAAAAAAAAAAAAAAATCTCAGAAGTTCTTCAGCAAATAACCCTGCTTGGTTTTGTTTAAACCAGTGTTCCCCAAACTCATTTGACCATGGAATCCTTTTTCTAAGATAACTTACTAATCCCCTGAGGAGCTGTTGTTCTACTGAGCATACTTTGGGAAGTGCCGGTCTATGTAATAATGCCTACCCGTTATATGAGCTCTTAGCTACTCTGAGTCTTTCATCCAGTTACATTTCATAGTTTTTACAAAATTTTACATTTCGTAATTCTTACCAAAAAGGCTCATGGTATCCCAAGATCAGAGTGAGCTGCCCTGGGTTTAGTGAGCACTTTCTGCCCTTGAGGACCCATTAGGGTCTCTCTATGTTAGTCCTTCACTTCTCCTTTAACCCTGAATTCCAGAGGTTTGGTAGGGAGGTACTCTGCCCTGGAACTATTTGAGTTGTGGCCTGGCTCCATCACAGCTGATGTTGGTCTGTCCCTGTCTGCTCTTCATGATTGCCTAGCTCTCAGCCTCACTCTGGCACAGACAGATGGACAGACACCACTCATGTCCCGGGCAGGCTCAGCTGTGGCCCAAACATGCCAAAAATAAAACTGTGGTGTTCTGTCTAGTCAAAACCGGAGCTCCAGTGTTACTGAGTTGTTATCCCATTCTTTATTGCCTGACCACTTGTGATCAGGTGAGGGTTTGTTTCCCTGACGCCCTTATGGCTAAGATGGAGAAGTGTGAGATGACAGTGTGGTTAAGTGGATTTGTAACTGATGCTGTGGCCATGCCCAGGGTGGGCTGCTTAATGGATCCATGTCAGCTGAATGGGGGGGGGAGCGCGGTGCAGGGAGGACTCTAGTGGTTTGCCGTGGGCTCTGTCCTCAGCCCCATCCGGATTAACTTTTTTTTTTTTTTTTAATTAAGACACAAAGGCCCACAGACCATATTTTGCAGATGACTTCTGTTTGGGAGAAGTAGCTAATGCAACAGATGACAGAATTGGAGTTCAAAGATCTAAAATGATGTGGGGATGGGTGCAGTGAGCTGGGGTTTAAAATGGGACTTAAAATCAGATTAAAAAAACTAATACAGAGGATGTAGGAAGTAGGGACTTTTTTATTTAATTGCAGTTTGTGTTTTAAAAAACTCTAAAGAATGGGGGCACCAGGGTGGCTCAGTCAGTTTTTTGGCTCAGGTTCTGATCTCACAGTTGTGAGATCAAGCCCTGTGTGGGGCTCCATGCTAGGCATGGAGCCTGCTTAAGATTCTCTCTCTGCCCGTCCTTTCTTCTCTCTCTCCTCGCCTCCCCCCTCTTAAAACAACTCTGAGGAATGATGGAGACCAAATTCAGGTTACCCTTGTGGCAGGGGAGAGGGTACAGACAGAGATGCACAGGAGTTCAAACTTATTAGTAATATCCTATTAAATGGGGTGTCAAGTCCATGTGTGTTTGTAATATTTATTTTTGTTCGACTTAAATGTTTAATAAACAGACTCCAAAAGCTTTGGTGGACTGTTGGTTTAGTAGCCGTGATGGGGTCTTTACAACAAATGCAGCAGCAAATTAGTGTCTGATAAAATTCTTCTGTTCATGGCACTTGAGAGCCCACATTTGGGATGTTGTTTTGTCCTGAGTATCACATTTGAAGAGGGTGCTGTATGTGCACAAATATTAGGGTATGTTCAGAGATAAGGGATATGGGAACTAGTCTAGTCCTAGGACAGTTAGTTGAGGGAAATGGGTGATATTTAGGCCCATGAATTGACTAAGGAGAATAGGATGGCGTCTTTGGCCTCTTGAGAAGCTGTCAGGTGGAAGAAGGAATAGAGATTTCTTCAGAAAGGCAAAATTAGGGCCATGGGTGGAATCCTTTTACTAACCAAAGGGAGGAAGCCCTTTCTAACAACCAGACGGCTTTGCAGTAGATCAGACTGATTTGGAAGGTCCGCTCTCTGCAGAAGCCTCTCACCAACCCCGACTGCTAGGAGGAGCCCTCCTGTGGTGGGGAGCTACTCCTGGTTGATCTCCAAGGCCCCTCTTACTACTTCGGGTTTTTTTGTTTTTTTGTTTTTAAGATTTTATTTATTTATTTGACAGATACAACGAGAGAGGGAACACAGCAGGGGGAGTGGGAGAGGGAGCAGCAGTCTTCCCGCTGAGCAGGGAGCCCGATGTGGGGCCTGATCCCAGGACCCCGGGATCATGACCTGAGCCGAAGGCAGATGCCTAATGACTGAGCCACCCAGGCGCCCCACTATTTCAGTTTCTAAACCATTGAAGACTTGAGCCAGTGTGACACCTTCAGCACTACAGAGTGGTACTTTGGTTCAGCAAAGTGATGGAAGCCTTGCACTTCTTTATGCTACCTGCCCTAATTTCTGATGCTGGGGCTGCCATGCAGAGTGTCTGTGCCTACAGGGAAGATGACTTTGCTGATGTGATGGCTTGTTGCACCTAGAGCTTGCATGCCTGCAGGAAGCCAGAATTTTCATGTGCCATTAGAATGTTCTGTGGGTCAGTTTTGCTTTGACCCACTTCTGAATAAGGTATTATAATAATAATTGTTCTCAGTATAATTTGCTTGAGATTGGAAAATCAGAAATTTTGACGCTGAAACCATCTGAATTCTTGGATTCTAATTTTTACTTCCTAAATGCTAGCCTCTTCTGCCATGGAGCAAGTAGAAACCCATTCTAGATTTAATAAAAGTTATTTTTAAAAATACAAGGAAGCTAATGGCCTCCTCAATAATAATTGGAGCAGCATAATTTTTTTAAAGACTTACTTATTTGAGAGAGACAGAGCACTCTTGAGTGAGTGGGGGTGGGGAGTGGCAGACAGAATCCAAGCTGACTCCCCACGGAGTGTGGAGCCTGATGGGGGCTCAGTCTCACAACCCTGAGAGCATGACCTGAGCCAAAATCAAGGGTCGGATGCCTAACTGACTGAGCCACCCGGGTGCCCGTTGAGCAGCATGATTTTATAATGAATTTGTGCCTCCTGTAGTGTCAGTAGTGATCTGTAGTAGTGTGCGACATATGTGTAAAGAATTACGTTTACAGGGTCCTTTTCTTGAGCTCTTTGAGATACACAGCAGCTCTGCTGCTGGTGGGGTATGATGATTCACCTTTTTTTTTTTTTAAGATTTTATTTACTTGACAGAGACACAGCGAGAGAGGGAACACAAGCAGGGGGAGTGGGAGAGGGAAGAGCAGGCTTCCCACTGAGCAGGGAGCCTGATGTGGGACTCGATCCCAGGACCCTGGGATCATGACCTGAGCTCAAGGCAGAGGTTTAACCAACTGAGCCACCCAGGTGCCCCTGTAGCTGGTTTTCTTTTATATCATGCTGCTTCTTGGGTAATGTAGGTGATCTTGAAGCATGTTCCTAAAAACTTGATCAAATATATATTCATATTTATATGTATATCTATATATATCCCTATCACTTTAGGTCTCCTTGGGGACATCATTATATAAAGGTACTCCATTTTGAACTCTTTAGTACAGTATAGATTTATTTTGAATATAAAGAATTCCCTTACTTTAATTTTAAAGTGTTTGGGTTTCTGCTTTGCATGTGGTTTTTGTCCTTCATCGTAGTACGAGGATATCACCTTGATGTTTGTATGTTCAACTGACCCTGCCTTTCTGAGACAAATTGCATGTGGTCATGACATATAACCCTTTTTGTACGTTGCTGGATTCAGTTTTGTGTATATTCATCAGGGATATTGGTTTGTAGTTTTCTTGTGAGGTCTTTGTCTGGTTTGGGTATCAGAGAAATCCTGGCGTCATAGAATGAGTTGGGATGTGTTCCCTCCTCTTCTATTTTTTAGAAGAGTTTGTGAATGATTGGTTATTCATTAATCTTCTTAAACATTCGGTAGAATTCTTTTAAAATTTCTTTTAATTTAGTTTTAACCATTTGAAAAATTCTTTTTAAACATTTAGAATTCACTAGTGATGTCATCTAGGTCTGGGCTTTGTGCAAAGGTTTGTTTTGTTTTTTATCACTAATGTAACCTCTTTACTTATTATAGAGTTATTCAGATTTTGTTTCCTCATAAGTTAACTTCAGTACTTTGTGTCTTTTTCTAAGCATTTGTCCATTTCATCTAGTTTATCTAAGTTGTTGGCATCTAATTGTTCATAGTGTTCCTTTATAACGCCTTTTATTTTTGTGGTTGATAGTGATGGCCCCTATCCTTCTTGATTTTAGTAATTTGAGTCTTCTCCCCCACTCGCACCTTCCTCTTGGGTCAATCTAGCTGAAGGTTTGTCGATTTTGGTCATCTTTTCAAATAACCAGCTTTTATTTGCTTCGTTTTCTCTTTTTATTTCACTCATTTCTGTTGTAATTTTTCTTTCTGCTTGCTTTTGGTTTAGTTTTCTTTTTCTAGTTTAAGTTGGAAGGCTACGTTATGGATTTTAGATTTTGTAAAATACAGGAGTTTATAACTATACTTCCCTCTAAGTACTGCTTTCACTGGGCCTCATAGGTTTTGTATGCTCCGTTTTCATTTTCACTCCTTGAAGAGTATTTTCTAGTTTCTTCAACTTCTTTGACCCATTGGTGGTTTAGCATGCTAACATTTGTTAGTGTGTTACTTAATTTCCACACATTTGTGAATTTCCCAAATTTCCTTCTGTTACCAATTTCTGATTTCACTTCATTGTGGTCAGAGAACATACTTTGTATAATTTTTTTGGTTCTTTTGAATTTAGATTTTATAGCCTAGTATTTGGTCTATCCTGGAGAATCCTCCATTGCACTTGAGAATAATGCTCAAATTATTGAGTAAAATGTTCTATGGATGTCTCTTATGTCTAGTTGGTGTATAGTGTTGTTCAAGTCTTATATTTCTTTGTTGATATTCTACTTTTCTATCCATTACTCAAACTAGGTATTGGAGTCTCCCGGTATTGTTGAATTGTCTATTTCTTTCTTCAGTTTTATCACTTTTTGCTTCTTGTATTTGGGGCCTCTGTTTTGAGGTATACATGTTTACAATTGTTAGGTCTTTGTGATAGATTGGCCCTCATTATAAAATATCCTTTGTCTCCGGTAACCATTTTTTTTTCCCTAAAATTTAAGTTATATTAGTATATACACTGCATCTCTCTTTCAGATATTGTTTGCATGGTATATTTTTTTCCATCCTTTTAATCTATTTGTGCATGTGAATCTAAAGTATGTATGTTTCACGGGGCACCTGGGTGGTGCATTTGGTTGAGCAGATCTGACTCTTGGTTTTGGCTGGGGTCGTGACAATGAGCTCAGCACTGGGCTCTGGGCTCAGTGCTGAAGTCTGCTTAAGACTCTCTCTCTGCACCCCCCGCCCTAGGCTCTTTCACTCTCACTCAAATGAACCTTGGGGCACCCCTGGTGGCTTAGTCACTTAAGCGTCTGCCTTCAGCTCAGGTCATGATCCCAGGGTCCCGGGGTCGAGCCCCACATCGCTTCTCCCTCTGCCCCTCCGCCTGCTTGTGCTCTCTCTCTTTCAAATAAATAAAAAAATCTTAAAAAAAAATAAAGTAAATGAACCTTTAAAAATAGCGAGTATGTCTCAGGGCACCTGGCTGGCTCAGTCAGCATGTGACTCTTGATCTCAGGGTCATGAGTTTGAGTCTCATGTTGGGTTTAGAGTTTACCTAAAAAAGAAAAAAAAAGTATTTTTCTTGTAGCAAGCCTATCCTTAGACCATGTTAATTTATACTGCCAATCTGTCTTTTGATTGGAGAGCTTAGTCCATTTACATTTAATATAACTATTGATAAGCATTTATATCTGCCATTTTGCTATTCTCTCTATGTCTTAGGTATTTTCTGTACTTCTTTTTTTCCTTACTGCCTCCTTTTGTGTTTAAATAGATCTTTTTCTAGCATACTATTTTAATTCCTTTGTTTCTTTTAGTATACTTTTTAAAGTTCTTTTCTTAATGATTGCGCAGGGATCACAACTGACATCTTAAAACAATCTAGTTTGTATTAATGCCAAACTAATTTTAATAGTATACCAAAACTGCTGCACTAGAACTTCCCTCTCCCTTCTTTGTACTATTTCATACAAATTATGGCTTTATTGTATAAACCTATCAACTCAATTTTATACTTTAGGCAGTTTTTTTAATCAGAAGAAAAATGTGAGCAAACATACATTTATACTGTCCCTTATATTTACCCTTGTAATGACCTTTACTGATTTATTTCTTTATGTGGATTGAGTTACTGTCTAGTGTCCTTGTATTTCAGCCTAAAGGACTTCCTTTAGTATTTCTTATAGGACAAGTCTACTAGTGATGAATTATCTTAGTTTTGTTTATCTTGGAATTTAATTTCTCTTATTTTTGAAGGATAGTTTTGCTAGGCATAGAGTTACTGGTTGGCGATCTCTTCCTTTAGCACTTTGAATGTGCCAGCCTACTGCTTTCTGACCTCCCTGGTTTCTGATGAGAAGTGCACACAATGAGTCTTTTTCTCTTGCTGCTTTCATGATTCTATCCTCGGTTTCAATAGTTCATGATGTGTCTAGGTGGAAATCTCTTTGAGTTTATCCTTCATGGAGTTTGGTGAACTGCTGTAGTGTGCAGATCAATGTTTTTCATCATATTTGGGAAGCTTTTAGTCATCATTTCTTTAGATATTCCTTCTACCTCTTTCTCTCTCTCCTTCTTTATGGGACTCCCATAATGCCTATGTTGGTCCACACAGATGGTATTCCACAGGCCTCTGAGGCTCTCTTAATTTTGTTCATTTTGGGGAAGAGGGGTTTCTGTCATTGTTGTTTTTCTTTTTTTTTTTTTTCTTAGACTGGATAATCTTAACCTTAAGTTTGCTGATTCTTCTGCTAGCTCAAATCTGAATTTTTTATTACTCTACTTTTCAACTTTAAAGATTTTGTCAGAGAGAGAGAGATTGAGCACACAGCAGGGGGAGCAGTAGGCAGAGGGAGAAGCAGGCTCCCAGCTTAGCAAGGAGCCCCCTATGGGACTCAATCCCAGGACCCTGGGATCATGACCTGAGCCAAAGGCAGACGCTTAGCTGACTGGGCCGCCCAGGCTTCCCTCTACTTTTCAACTTTAAAACTTCTATTTTTTTAGGGGCGCCTGGGTGGCTCAGATGGTTGAGCGTCTGCCTTCGGCTCAGGTCATGATCCCAGGGTCCTGGGATTGAGTCCCGCATCGGGCTCCCTGCTCCTTGGGAGCCTGCTTCTCCCTCTGCCTCTCTCTCTCTCTCTCTCTCTGTCTTTCATGAATAAATAAAGAAAATCTTTAAAAAAAAAAAAAAACTATTTTTAAAAAAAAAATTTTCTCTATCAATATTTTGTACTTAATGAAACATATTGTGCTCATAACTTTATTTTCCTAAACATGCCTTCCTTTAATATTTTGAACTTATGTATAATAGCTGATCTAAAGTCTTTGTTTACTAAATCCAAAGTCTGGACTTCTTCAAAGATAGTTTCTGTTGGCCGCTTTTTCTTTTTGTATATGGTTCATATTTTACTGTTTCTTTGCATGTCTCAATATTTTTTGTTAAAAACTGGACTTTTAAATAATGGGCAGCTCTGGAAATCAGATTCTCTCCCTTCAGGAGGGTTAGTTTGTTGTTATTTTTGTTGTTGCTGCTGTTTGTTTATTAGTGACTTTTTGGAACTGATTCTCTCTCTAGTTTGTGTTTTTTGTCATTTGTGACCACTGAATTCTCTTCTCATTTAGCTTAATGGTTAGCTAGTGATTGGAAAGATTTCCTTAAATATGTTGAAGCCATAAATCTCCCAAGTTTTGCTGAGGTGCTGTCTGTATGTTGGGGCATGCTTTCATTATTGCCAACAGTTCACAGCTCTGTTTTAGCCTTCATTTTGTCCTTGTGTAAAGCTTCAGGGTTAGCCAGAGTGAGAGATCAGGGCCTTTTCAGGTCTTGGCACACACACAGTCCTACACATGTACGTGATTTTTTTTTTTAAGATTTTATTTATTTATTTGACAGAGACACAGTGAGAGAGGGAACACAAGCAGGGGGAGTGGGAAAGGGAGAAGCAGGGAGCCCGATGCGGGGCTCTATCCCAGGACCCCGGGATCATGACCTGAGCCGAAGGTAGACGCCTAATGACTGAGCCACCCAGGTGCCCCTGTATATGGCATTCTTGAGTCCCAGAAATATATTGGAACCTCTTAAAGCCCCTTATGGACAACCCATTCCCCAGGTTTTCCGTTTAAGCATTTGGTCAGCTCTTCTTAGCCCCAGTTGGTTATTGTTACCTCAGGCAGCCACAATGTTAAACAGTTCTCCCTTATTGTTTCTGACAAATGCCCCAGAGATAAGACAGAGGAAGCTTTGAGTCAGGTCAAATAAAGACAAGCCTCTAGAACAGAGCTTTCCAGCAAGCTGTCAGACAGGTCAAATGGTGACAGTTCTCTGGGGATGGCACATGTGTGGACCTGTAAAGCCATCTGGCCCTTCTGGTGACTGTTAGACTGCTGGTTTTTACAGCTACCATAGTTGCAAGACCGTTGGTTTTCAAGGCTAGCAAGGAGTTACCTATAGTCCTGGAGGAGGAGGATGGAATTAGTGCAAGTTAAAACAACATGAAGTTTGTTGTTCTTACCAAGACTCGGCCGTTTTTCTTGAATAGATGCTCCTCAGAATGTTGAAAGCCTTAAGTTAACTGCCAGAGTCCTGAGAAAGTTGATTTTTGACAGTTTTTGGCAATATTCTTGTTGCTTGTATGTAGGAGCAGATTTTTGGAGATCTTTACTCTGCCATCCTGAAAGTTAACAACCTATCAGTAGTTCATCAAATGAGGAACCCTGGTGTAATGAGAGTCTGCGGTTCACATGCTGTGTGCACTCTCACCTATTTTGCCTCATGTTCCCTTTCCTTGTCTGTCTTCAGTGTCTTGAGGTTGCCCCAAGGGAGTGTTAAGGAGCACAGGTTACTGTAAACCAGTGGTCACGACTTTCACTTTATTAGGAATGAATCTTGACCTTTAGTTGGGCAGCAAGTATTGAACACTTAATCCCACATTACCAGAATGTGCTGCAGACCCAAGATCATGTTGATCTGCTGGATCATTTTTTCCTCTTGCCAAAGTTGCACTCTAGCCAACTTTGTTCATTGTCCTGTGAGGAAGTAAATCCATCATCTCTCTAAGTTAGGCTTGGAGGACAAAATACTAATAGTGAAAGTGGCCATTTCCTCTGCATACTGTTGGGATTTGAAATTCTGTCCAGATACAACATTAATTTCTCTATATCAGATCTTACAGTCCTGGTGAACAGCTTGAGTTTTCTGTTAATTTTTTTAAAATCTATACATACAAAGTCAAAGTTTTTGTATGTGATATAAATTTAAATTTCTCATATGACCAGAAGTGTTGAGTTATGGATATTTATTTTGTTACAGCCTTTTATTTCAGAGACCATCAGTCTCCAGTTGTATAAGAATACAAGTGCCTGTTGGTGAAAAATAAAGAGATTCTGGTCTGAAAAGCTGTGTGTGATTGTATAGCTATGTTGCAGTTTGCATTTTTTTTTGCCTTTTATGTATTTGTGTATTTTTTTCTTACATGTTATATAATAATTTAACCAAGTCATCTAAGATGTGATATGAAATGGTAGAACAACAATTTTGAAATCTTGAAAAATAAAACTGGAAACATTTGCTTGTATTTTTTTTTCACCTCAGAGTGTTTTGTTAATGAGACATTTTATACTGCCATAAACTCAGGGCAGTAATAAAGGTGTTGATTGATTTTTGGATGACAAGGGGCTTCTCTAATTGCCGAATTTGACATTTGTGTCACTTCTGTTTTAGGTGAGCAAGACATGGAAGGTGATTGCAGAAGACGAAGTGCTCTGGTACAGGCTGTGCCAGCAGGAAGGGCACCTTCCCGAGAGCAGCATCTCTGATTATTCTTGCTGGAAGCTCATCTTCCAAGAGTGCCGAGCCAAGGAACACATGTTAAGAACCAACTGGAAGGTAGGCAGTAGCCAATATCATTACCTGTAGAAGAATAGCCTCCAAGGACACAGGAATCCAGGCCCTGGCTTAAATCCGGAGTCCCTCCAATTACAGCCTGAGGTTAACTGCCAAAAGCAAAGAGAGGAGTGTGGTGAGAGTCCTGTCAGCTGCTGGCGATTCGTTGCCCATTTTGTTCGCCGTTAGAGTGTCTGCCCCCATTTGCAACCACACTGCTTGGGAGCATCCTGTCCTCTAGGAGAGGAGGGGTGAGATTGGGGTGTCCATCACCCCCCTCTGACGGCTAGGATTTGGAGTAGTGCTCTGTGCAGCCTCCTTTCCTTCTGGCCAACGCTGATGGACCAAGAAGGCAGAAGCGCCACCTGGATACAAAAGAGGAACTGAAAGTGCTATTTCCAGTAATCATATAAGAGGGAGATTTTAAACGTCTCCAAGGACTGTCTTCTCTCCCCTCACATAACCCACTGGCTTGCTTCCATAGCATTTATCACTTCAAAATCTCTACAGAAATATTAGATCACAGCGAAGAATTTGCACAGTGGAGTGTGTCTGTAGGAAATAACTGTCAAGAACATCATTACATAAAGCTGTTTTGAGGCATGACAAGACAGCAGTGCAGTGGTGGTGCCTCTTCCCACCTGGGGGCTAGTTAGTCCCCTGTATGGAAAGGGTAGACCTGCAAGTACTCTCTCCACTCCTGTAAAGGTCAATCCTAATAGACTTTGAGATCCAAAAGCTTTTGCTCATTACTGATGGTAATAGATTGCCTCTGTGCCTGTCCTTCCCCGGTCACCTCATAACCTGATTAGTGACGGGTAACTCTCAATCTGGGCAAACTCACACACTTTCTAGCAGAGTTAGAAAGGATGGCTATGCTAGTTCTCCTTGGAAAGATAGTTCTCAACCAGGGGCGGTTTTGCCCCCCAGGGGACATTTGACACATCCGAAGACATTTGTGGTTGTCCCAACTGGGGCTAGGTAGAGAATGCTACTGGCATCTACTAGGTAGAGGTTAGGGAAGCTGCTCAATATCCTGCCACACACAGGACAGTCCTCACCAAAAAGAATTATCCGGCCCCAAACGTCACTGGTGCTGGGGATGAGGAACCCTGAATTCAAGAAACACTGCTCTTATTTAGACCATTACTCCACCACCACCAAATAAGAAGCACCTGGGCCCCACAGCTGTGTGCTCAGCATGTAATAAGCTCTTGCGGAGGCCCCCAGCCCTCTTGTGCTCCGTTGGGCCTGCGTGAGGGACTCAGTGAGAGGCAGCCACGAAGGTTCGACGGTGCTACTTAGACAAGCTGGGTCCGGCCCTGCAGGAGGGGCTGGAACTAAAGGAGAGCTGGCCAGTTGGGCAATAACTGGGGCCTTTGCCTCCAGAAAGGAGGGATGCTTTTGACTTGTGCGCCTGGGAGCTAGAGTGTCAGTGAACACTGGCTCGAATTCGGAGATGTCAGACCCTGAGAGCACACAGCGGCTAAGTTTCTGTTTCCTCTTCGGTGATAGAGGAAGCCATGGAGGGAGGCAACTCCATCCTCCTCATCTGGCTGGAGGTGGCAGCAGTGAAGGCGTTCAGAGACCCACCTGCAAGCATCTGGCCCTTCATAACTGTTTGCAGGTTACATACAGTTGAACAAAATGGCTAGTTGTTTTTTCTCTAACAAGCACAAAGCTGTTTGTTTGGTAAGCACTCGATAAACGGTGGTCGATTCAGTGAACTGGAGTCAGACTCTCTGGAGCATCTCGGCCCATTTCCTGGCCCTGTTAGCAGTGAGGACTACCTAAGTGAAGTGTGAAATGACACGTCATGCACTAACTGTAATGATGGAATTCTTACTGTGATTCTAGGAAGAAAGCCCTATCAAAGTGTGAAAAGTAGTGTTAGAGCACGTTGCTTTCCCTTTGGATGCCCCAGTTTTCTGCTAAGTGTGGCTAACAGTAGCCCGCTCGTCAGGTTGTGGTGAGGGTGATGAACGCGCCTCCTGCACAGCATGGCCCATGTCCAGTGTGATGAGCTTTGTACAAATGATTCCAAAATCACAAAGCACCATATAGTGGAAGACACATCTGTCCCTTGTGCGTCTCCACCCGGTCCCCTCAGGAGCGACGCTTGTCATGGCTTTTAGGGTTCCCTTCAAAAGTACCGTTTTCAGGGTGCCCGCGTGGCTCAGCCGGTCAAACGTCTGCTCAGCGGGGAGTGTGCTTCTCCCTCTGCCTCTGCCTTTCCCCCAGCTTGTGTTGTCTGTCTCTCTCTCTCTCTCTCAAAAAAAAATCTAAAAAAAATTACTGTTTCCATGAACCTCTGACCTTGTAGTCGTCTTTGTTTCCCCATCCTGATTTTTATCTTTGTACGGCCTTGCTCCTTTTATCCTCCGAGTGTTCGTAACGGTTGTTGACGGGTAAAATATCATTAAATACCTTCTGTCCTCTGAACTGAACTTTTTAAATACATTTGATGCATTTCTTCGGGTACTTGCCACTGCCAGCCTACTGTGGGTCGTAGCTGCTCACACATTGCCTTTATATCCTGTAACCCCCTCGAGCCCAGGAGCAGTGACCTCCACGTCCCATGCCCCATAACCCGCCCCGCCCCATTCAGTGCTTTTCCTGCGTGCGGTAGCGTGGAAATGCTAACACCTGATCGTATTAGTTGTCCTCTTTGCCCTTTGGAATGCCCCAGCCACTTTGAGCACAGTCGCGTGGTAGGAAATGGCTGTGGAACGTGGCTGGAAGTGAAATGCTGGCTTCCGCTGAGCACAAGAACCGTGTCAACTGCGTTCCCCTTTCCTTACACAGAATCGCAAAGGCGCGGTGAGTGAACTGGAACACATCCCTGACGCGGTTTTGTGCGACGTGCACTCCCATGATGGCGTTGTCGTTGCTGGGTAAGCAAATGCAGTTTTTTACTTGATGATTAACTCTTCATCTTAAGGTCTTTCCTTTTTCGTGTGCCACCCTCAGAGTCCCAGTCCCTGAGAACTCGTACCTTCCCATGATAGCTCGGGTTTGAGATGGAAAAATCTCCATGATTCTGTTGTCAAATGTTCAAGAGTCTGAAGTTAGTGGTGAGAAGCGAATGGTGTAGAGTGTAGAGCTGTAATCCATTTGTCTCAATATGTCTTTCCTAGCTTTTAAATCACTCTTGTGGCATGTTAGGTTAGAGCTTCATTAAGGCAAACAGTCTGTGTTTTATGAAGACATAAAAAAGTCAAGCAAGAATAATACGTGTTGGCACAAACAGAGCCTGTTCTTACTCTCTTGCTCTGAAGCCGTTATTATGAGAAAGGGCTGTGGCCACACATAATCTTTCTTCCCCCACCACACAGTACCTATTTGCTGCTTACCTTGTCCTGAAATAGGTTTTTTAGTTGTCTTCATCACCAAGAAATTTAATTTTAGCTTCTGTAAATTCCTGTGGCTTCTATTCCGAAAACCCCTTTCATCAGTTCTTCCTATTTTACTAACATGGATGCAAATATGGTTTGTGTATTTCTTTAATGTGCAATGAGAAGACCCGTTTCATCTTTGGATTGAGAAGCGGTCTTGAACTACAGTCTCATTGTATACTTAATGCCCTAAGTAGAGACCAGGACACTTAAAACCCTGAGTCTGGATTGGCTTTGGGGTGAGCCCCCCAGGAGAGGTTTCTACCTGGAGGAAACCAAAAACAAATCTTGGCCTGAAGAGCTAGGTAGTAGGTGAGTGTTTTTCTTTAAAGAAGACTCTTTGCTTAAGAAGCATTCTTTAAAGGGCACCGTTGGAGTTAAAACTCCAAACAGATTATTTTAATGTTTTGTGATCTACAATGCCTAGAAAAAGTATTTTTGCTTTAAACTAGATATGCCCAGAAAGAACACTTCCTTAGCTTTTGTTTTGCTGGCCACAATTTAGAGGTTAATGCCCTTCTTGGGAATGCTATAGAACCACTGTTTTTAGAAAGATGAATGGACCTGAAATCTGGAATTCTATTCATTCAGTTATCAGTGCGGTTTTAGGCTTTTGCCTCTCGTTGCTAAAATGTGGGTCTAAGAGCTCATGCTACATAAGGTCCTCTCTGCCTACAAATTCTAAGACTCCGTGGTAACTCGGAAAGGACTTCTGGCCTTCCAGCTTGAAGAGGTCTCCCAGCGTGTCAGGAGGCCTTTGAGGACAGAATGTTGAGATTGGACTGAGAGTCATAAAGGAAATTAGAGATAAAGGAGACTTTAATCTCCAAAGCCAAGTATGAATTTGTCTGGACACGCACCTCACAAAGGCAGGCTGGCCACGAGTCCAGATGCTAGCCCTTCTTTTCCTGCCTCCCCGTTCCCCTGAGGTCTGCTCAGCATTACAGATTATGCCAGCACAACGCAAAGCGATGGCAGAGTCTCGTGGATCGATAAGATGAAACGTGATCTGTGGGTCAGAGAGGCTCCTCCCGGCTCCTCTTTCTAAGAGAATCTTAGGTTTATGGCCTAGCATCGGGTACTTCAATCTTGCTTGTGTGTAGAGCATCTTGTGTTTATCATTAAAATTTTATCTGGTGGTTACGATGCTTGTTTTCTGGGTCAGATCTCGAATCCCTTTTCATTTGAGACCATGGTGTTTGTGGTTACCTCATTCCCAATCAATGTTGTATTCACCCAGCTTTCTGCAGCTATGTATCTCCAAGGAGCCGCTTACAGAGACGCTGGCCACTTCACCATCTCTCGCCCATCTACTTAGCCTGTGTTTCTCTAATTTTCCTTCTTCGTTTCCTTTTTCTCCGTTTGAAAATAGGCAGAATTTGTTCAGGGGCTTCAGTTTTATGTGCCTAGAACTAAACTGTGTAACATCTTTGCATTGAAAGCGATTAGGTTTACTTCCTATAATTGACAGCAAAGGCTATTGGAGAATCTCTTGCTTCTTCCCATCTTCTCACGCCTTTGTGTAAAAAGTTCCTGGTTTGGAGTCGCCTAGAGTAATTTTTATTACAATTAGCCTCACAGTTGACCCCGGCTTGGGTCTTCCTTCCTTTTCTTCTCAAACCAGAGTAACCTTCAAATACTCATTCACTCAAGCTCACCCAAGACCCCGAGTACTCATCAACTGAGCAGGACCTGGATGATGCCTTTTATCCCAGGCTTGTGTTCCAGTGGAGGAAGCAGATATTGTCAGAACTTTTGATCTCTTGCTCTTTTTCCCATGAGTCTTTGTTTCCCTTATGGTCTCATGGATGGTAACTTCTAGTTACCTTTTCCTTATGTTCTAAGCTCTTTGAAATTTGTTTCCAACCTAACTTTCTCCTGATTACTCTCCTCCGGGTACCTTTGGCTTTTCCCACGGTTCCTGATTGCCTCTGGCCACATCTCTCTCTCTCTCTCTCTCTCTCTCTCTCTTTTTTTTTAATCGAGACCTGATTCATGTACCATAAAATGTACCCTTTTAAATTGTCAAAGTCAGTAATTTCTAGTATATTCACAAGGCTGTGTAAGTACCACTGTCTAACCCCAGAACATTACCATCACCCCAAAGAGAAACCCAGTCCTCTTTTAAGGTCCAACTCCAGTCTTGTCTCCTCCCAGGGGTGTCTGTAGTCCCCTGGCCTATTAACCCCCACCCCAACATCTGCCTACTTCCTAACTCCTGGAGAAGTGACTGCAGCTTATAGTGTAGCTTTGCCTTAATTAACATTGTTTTCTGTTGTGGCTTTACTTTGAAATAATTCACAGCCATGTATTTTCTGTGCAGTTAATTTGTAAGCTAGAGGTGGTATATAATATGAAGCGCCCCACAGTGCTTGTACATTGTTTTGTCTGAAAGAAGCATTACAATTTAATATGCAGAACCCCCTCCCACCTGGATACTGTGTGTTACATGGAAACCTGGAGAAATCCCTAATTTGTCTGGTCCTTGATTTCTTAGTCCTTTCCACTTAGAATCATGTCATCTTCAACCTGGAAGGAACCGTAGAGGTAAACTGTTCCAAAACCCTCCTTTTGCACGGCTGCCTGAAGCTCAGAGGTGTGGTGAGCTGGGAGGGGCACGCGAGCACTGCACCACTCCACCGTTCTTGAGCAGTGTCCACATGGAGGGCCAGGCGGTAGGGCTGCTTTCCTGAGCCCTCGTTTGCTACTCCCAACGGCTCATCTATGACAGCTTCGTTTTGGGTTTTCTTTTGTGGTATACACCATTCTTTTCTGTTAAAAATGAAGAAGTCGTAGTAAAACCATGTTCTTGCAAAACCGTTGGAAAGCAGAGAAGAGAAAGTCACCTAAATCCCAGCATGCTAACACGGCTCTTGTTACAGTTTTTATGTACGTAAGTTTTTCATTGTTTTTTTTTTTAATGCACATTTTGACATAGTCCTAACCTACCTTCTATTTTGGCCTTTATTCCTCACTAAACTGGTGAGGTTTTTTTGGTGTTATTACATGCTTTTCATTATTTTCTTTCATTTGTTACAAAAACTCCTCCAATATAATTGTATCCTAATTTTTTTATTTGTTCCCCCAGTATTGGACATTAAAGGCATTTCCTGTGTTTTTTTATTATATAATATTGTGAATATTTTACATAGAGGTTTACAGATTTTTCCCCTTTTCAGTACTGCCAATCTTCTTTAAAAATTATAAAACACATGCTTATTGGGGCGCCTGGGTGGCTCAGTCAGTAAGCATCTGCCTTTGGCTCAGGTCATGATCTCGGGGTCCTGGGATAGAGCTTCTCCCTCTCCCTCTGCCTCTCCTCCTGCTCATGCGCTCTCCCTCGCTCTCTCATAAATTAAAAAAAATTTAAAAATCACATGCTAACTATAGAAACTTTAAATTGCATATAAATGTGTAGAATAAAGAGTCCTACGTCTTTCTTTATCCCCCAGTGTGATGATTTTTCTAGGCTAGAGTCCCATTAGTGGAATTACTGGATTTGGGGGAATGAATTTTCATATTTTCCAAATTAAGAAATTATTTTTAAAAACCCCCTTAACTCTCAACTTCCTTCCAGTCTAACTTTTTGGTTTGAAGTCTCAAAACCATCCCTCAAGACTGCTCTCCTGAATCTACCTCCCTTCTTTCTGTCGGTGCCATAAATAACAAGAGAGGACCCATTCACGTCTTAACCTTCTACAGTCTGGTTTCCATCTCAGCCCTTCCACCAAGCTACACTCTCTCTCAGGTCACCAGTGCTCACAAACCAGTGGCCTTTTCTTGGCCCATCCCCTTCCAAGTCTTGGCAGTGTTGGGTCTTGTTAACTGTATCCCTCTTAAAATGGTGGAGGTGGTGTATTGGGCTTCTCTGTACCCTCGGAGCCTAACACTGGACCCAGGACTCAAACTTTGAGGAAAGTGTGTACAGAATGAAAACTCCTCACGCTTCTGAGACCCTGCACTTTGAGCCTTTTTACTGCATCTTTGACCTGCCCAGGCTCCTCCTGTGGCCTTTCTTGCCTTTCTGTGGTCTCACCTGGCCACTTAGCAGTGATGTGCAATGTTGCAGAAAACACCAGAAGCAGTTGTTGTCTTTGCTGGGTAGATAAGAAGTTCCTTCAACTGTGATGGAGTGATTCAGACACAACCTTTACTTTGTTCTTTCAGCCCAAATTTCCCATTTCTTTAACCTGAGAAAATTTTGTGTTCAGAAGACACCAATCTCCATACTGTAAACCCCCTGTCTGTCTCAGAGTTCAGCCTCCGGCTGCATTTTCTCTGTGATGAGGTAGTGCTCCTGAAATGCAGTGAGGGTCGGTATGTGCTTTTCTGAGTATTTAGAAGAGAGCTTATCTGGAAAGTTTGTTGATAATAAGTGATGCAGAAGTGTGGTTTTTGTTTTTGTTTGGGTGATGACAGCTCTGAGAATTTTGAAATGTTTCTCAAATTATGTTTATCATTAAAGCAAAAGAACAGAAGAGATGAGCATATGAAAATATCCCTGTCCTGTTTTGTGATGCTGAAACTGTTCTTCTTGTCCCCAGTTGCACTCTGGAAGTTAAGAGCATTGAAAACAGATGACATCATGAGTTCAGAAAGGCCACATTCTAAACCTGAGCTGTAGGTCTAGGTATAATCTGCCAGAAGTATGTTTGCTTTGCTGCCACCTAGTGAAGGAGAGTGTCTCAGGTAAAACTTGTGGGAGAAAGTCAAGCTGGGGCTCACTGGAGGCCTTGTGCCAGCTCTGCTAACCGTTAAGCTATTAGCTCACCAGAAGCTTTTAGCAGATGCCCAGGAGTATGCTGGTGTTTTGCAATAAACTCCCTCCTTACTGTTACTTAAGATTCGTAAGTCTGAAGCATTTCAGTTTGCATAAGAGAGCATACTTCTCTCATTAGAGAGAACATTTCCTCCCCTTTTGGTGTAAAAAAAATATCAAGCACCCTCTTTGTGTCGAGGTTTTTCTCACCACTCCTAAATGTGTTTCTACCTCGCTTTCTGCTGCTGTGATGTTGCCTTTTTAGGGTCCAGTTTCCACCTTTGTTAGAAGGAACTGTGACCGTGTATCAGTGTTTCTCCTCTGCCAAGAATGGTTGGAGGGAAAATTACCATTTAACGTTGCAAAATATTAGCTCTCTACTTTCCCTTAAAATGTCATTGTCCCATTTGGTCTCCTGCACTTTCATCCTCCTGTGTTCCCTTTGGGGCAATTGTGCCAAGTAGTCAGGTGACAGAAGTGCCGACACCTCCCTCTAGCAGCCAAGTGACTTCTGACTGTTGTTTTGGCTTTTTATCTTTATTAGCTCTGTCTGTCCACACAACCCAGTCTTCTGTAGGCTGGAAGCAAAGCTTTGAGTTTCCAGTTTATATACCTGTAAAATCTAATGTCTGAATCTCTGGTTCACTTTGCACTTCCAGTGGAATTTTCTCATTTGTGATTAAGAACTGTAGGAAAATAATGGTTCAAACACAGTCCTGCGTTTAAGGTAACTTGAAATACCCTGCTTTTAGCCGTTTTTTCCCCCCTCCACTTTTTCCCAGTACTTAAAAATGTGCCTTTTCGTTGACCATGTACCATGCCACAATAAGGCTTTGCTCTGAAATTGTGTATATTTGCCCCGAATTTTAAAATATATTCTACCCAGGAGCAAAAGATGACAAGGATGGGGTTTAATACTTGGCTAGTTTCAGGGGAATGTATAAAAAAATGGGTAATACCTGTGGATTGCTTTGAGACTCTTAAGATAACCTGCTTTGTAAATAGAGACCCGTGATAATATTGTGTTAGACAATGGTCACCTCACTTAGTAAGGACATGCTTGCTATCTTTCTCCTTTTTTTTTTTTTTTTTTTAGAACATCTTAAATTTTTAATCCTTTCTTTACAGGTTACCTAGACCGCTTTTGATTAAGAAAACTGTAGAAAGTTAGTAACTGCCACAAGCAAACGCCAGGCAGCCCCACGTGTCAATTTTCCACAGAGTCCTGCTTTGTGGGGTGTCCGCTCACACTTGCTGGAATTGGTCGCGGCAGAGTTTAGTCCACAGGTCGCTTCTCCCCGTATTTCTTTGTAAACTCTTCAGCATTCTTACAGAATTTTTTACGGTCCTTAGAGTATTCTTCAGCTAGGTCGGCCCGAAGTGGGTGCTCGGGCTGGGAGTCGTTCACCAGTGCTATGAGGGACTGGATTACTTCGTCAGTTTTGGTTGCTGGCTTCCAGTTTTCAGCACTAATTACTGGCAGACAGACCTGCCCCTTTTCATCGATGTTCGGGTGATAGATCTTTGTTTTAAATGTGGTCTTCGGTGGTTTGAATGGGTACTGTGCTGGAAAGTTGATTTCGATTCTGAAGGCCCCCTTATCATATGGAGGGTTGTCAAGAACAATAAGCCCTTGCCAAGTCAATAAATTAGCTTCATCAACCTGGATGTTATGGAAGTTTTTCATTCCACATTTGCGGATTTCTTCAAGCTCCTTCATCAACCTCCTGGCCGCCATCTTGGATTTCTATCTTTCTCCTTAAAGAACTTTTTCTCTTCACAGTTTTTCTTCAGCCTAGGTATATGTAGATTTTGTGCTGCTGCTCATTATGACATTGGACTGTTTGCTGTAAGGGATTCGATCATTACCCGTTAGGGACCACTTTTTAAAAATACTTCTGAATTTATTTATTTTCTGCTGTGAGGTATACATGCTCTTCTGGTAAATAAGTCTGAGGTAAGATATTGATAAGAGACTGCAGGAGAGCATTACATTTATTATATCCTTAATGAAGGAGCTCCAGAATCTCCTTAATAAATACTGTGAACTCATGGCTGCATTTGTCCATCTCTGGTTCTCCAAGGAATAATGGGAAGGGCCACAGCTACAGTAACTCTGCATAACCGTCATTGACTCTGACTCTATTGATTGTGATTAACCAAGATGTATGGAAAACAGTTTTAAGTGTGTAGTGCATGTATCTCGTAAGGTCCATTAAGATGTTCATTAGTTTTCAATCGCTGCGTCTTAAGCTGCACTTGATGTCTTGTAGTAGTGCTTTTCCACGGAAAGACTGCACTGTGGGGTTGAGTTCATTTTGTTAATTGCATAATACAGCGCAGTCATGTTTCATAGAAAACAGTAAATACTCTTGATTTCATTGATTCGTATTCTTTGGTTATTACTAAATAAAGTACGGAGCATGTGAATAGTTCTTAAAGCCTCTGCATGGTAAGGGCAAAAATGGTTCTTGAAATGTGGGTGCTGCATTTTTAGGGACCTCTGCCTACTTGCTTGATAGGCTTTAAACCAGTTCTGTCCTCTGAGTTTAAGTTAGTAAAATTAATTCACTGAACATTTACTAAGCACAGACGAATACTGCAGACCCCTCCCTTGCTCCCAGGCAGCCAAGAGGTACAAGCCCCGGTGGTGACAGAACAACGTTGGAGACGCTAGGGTGGGGAGAGCAAGGCATCCACCGTAAGACCCTAGGGAAGGGCACCCGGTACAGACTCAGTCGGGCTGGGTTCTCCTGGAAAGTGACTTCTCAGCTGAGTCTGGAAGGATGATGAGGAGCTGGCTAGGTAGAGTTTTGTATGGGGCAGGGATACAAATAACTCGCTTACATGCTGCCACTCCTCAGTCCCAAACCAAGGGTGGGTGTTAATAATCCAGCCCAGCATTTATTTTTCTGGTAAGCTGCTGGAATACAGCTTCAGAATCCTTCTCAACACAGGGCTATAGGCAGCCATGATCAATGTACTGGATTTGACACACAAACTATTTGCTAGTCCGGGCCTGAGGCCTCATAACGAGGCTCCTTTTGGCTCCTGTGAGTACTTGATCAGAAGAGAATTGTGATTTCGTTTGGGGACGGTTGTATGAATATGGCTCTGTAAAGGCTGAAGTTGTATTAGCCATCCTGTATGTCCTCCCACGTCACCTGGGAAGTGTGTGTGGGACACACCGTTGCATCTGCCCGGCCTCACACTCCTTGCCAGTGTATTGAGCCTTTTTTGTTGGCTTCTTGCCTTCTGGGTAGCGATAGTAGTAGAATTGATGGGTTAGGTTCACAGGCTGTGTCCTGCATGCCTGAGTCATAGTACTGAAAATGATAAACTCCTTATGTTGCACTTAAATGGGGATGGTCCTTAAAAGCCGTATTTGTTTAAAGACACTGTCATCTGAGGAGGCAGCCTGGCTTGTTGGCTAAGCAGCAGTTTGAGGAAAGCCTGGGGACCTGTTTTGATCCCAGCTGTGCCACTAAAATGTTTTTTGGTGACCCTGGGTAAGTCACTTAACCTTACTTACAGCATTCTTAAAACAACCCCCGAGGTTGTCATGAAGAGCCTTGGAGGGGAAAGAAATGTTTTTAGCAAATAAGCTCAGGTCCCCCACAAGAAAGGTTAAAGGTGGGAGTTGTTTTGTTTTATTTTGTTTTTAGCTGTACGACATTTCTTTTTCTTCAGGTCTCTTAGTCCAAATGAGTAGTCTGTTTAGTGGAAACTTATTAGTTAATGGAAGCTCTTTGGTGGTAAATCATTGTAAATTGGCAATTGCTGTGGCGTGCCAAGCTTGAGAGGCTCTATTCCCATTCTTTCAACAAAAAATCAGCTGTGGTCTCTGACCTATTTATTTGGAGGTAACTGCCAAGCGTAAAAAAGATTGGGAAAGCATACAGTTTCACTGGTCCGTACCCTGGACTGGGACATCCTCACTCATTTGGAAAAGGCTTCTTTCTCCTTTAGTTTTTCTTTAGTGCTCTTAAATCAGCTAACATATTAGTTGCAGTTGTACTTTGCACAGACACTAATTAGAGAGCCATCAATATTGGGGTCCACAGGCTTACCGACAATGCAACTGTCATAGTGGTGCCTTAATTGGTTGAGTGTAATTGTCATTAGGCAGCGATAAAGACATCTGGAGCTCTGGAGGAGAATCAGTTTTTTCTTCCTACCTCCCTTCAATATCTGTTCTTGCTTCTCCTGGCCAATGTTAAGCACTTTTAGATCGCGTTTAGGGTTTGGTCCAGTTCCCTCTGCTCCAACCATTGTTTTACCCTCATGCAAATATCTGTTTCTTTAGCACGAGTTCATTAGCACGGGGTCTGAGCTCCATTATTCTGGCTGCTCTCACTTGCGTTAGATTCTAGAGCCTGGCGCTGAGTCATCACATGGTACCTGCTGAAATGGTATGTATTCTCTGTTCCCCTCCAAAAGGAGACATGGAGTCTTTTATATTTTGCCTCCTGAGTCATTTGCATTATACTCTTCTGCTCTTTGGCCATGGGAGTTAATTTAAATGGATATCTTTGAAAATGTTCTTCTTTACCAAAATAATTTAGCTTATCCTGTGCTTTTATAGATATTTTAATCAGTTTGGAAGTAAATATAAGGAGTTTAACACCTCTCGATGTGTGTGTTCGGAGTGTTTCACTGATCACAGCAGTGGAAGGTGGGCAGTAGAAGTAAAAGGCGCCACTCAAACCAGTCAGGTTGTTACTTGTGGACACCCCTTTCCAGTCATTGGTATATTATATATATTAGCTACATGTCAGGCGCTGTGATGGAGATACAGCATTGAGATATGGCCTTCTTGGGGACTTGACAGCCAAGTGGAGATGTGGAATGTAACGAACGCCATTTCTTCAGATACAGTGGTAGTTGAGCCAGAGAAGGCTTCATGGAGGAAGAGGGTCTGTGCTTAACATTGAGCAGTTGGTAGGCTTGGGCTAGGTCAGTGGTTCTCAGTCTTGCCTAAACATTGGAAACACTGATGCCTGGTTCCACTCCCAGAGTCAGATTTCAGTGGCCTGGGCGTGCTTTGGGCATCAGGAGTTTGGAAAGCATCCCAGGTGGTTCTCATGTGCAGCCAATGTTGGGATCCACTGGGCTGGGTTGTCAGGAGGGAAAGTACTCCAGAAAGGTGGATAACATGAGCAAAGATGCAGAAGCAAGAGTATATGGAAGCCAGGAATGATAGACTTGTACGGAGACAGGTTCATGCTTAGGAAGAACAGAAAATGAGACTGGGGAGAGGGGCAGAAGCTAGTTTGTGGAGGGATCTCTGTGCTAGGCCTAGTAATTAAAATGTCATCAATAAGATGTTAAGGCTTGAGTAGCTAGGGGGCTTTCTAAGTGTTAAGTGCTGTTCTGGTCTGACTCAGAACTTCTAGTTGTTGGGCTCATAGCTGTGAGCAAGACCCAACCCCTGACCTTAGAAGCTTATAGGTTCTTGGGGAGCTGAACACACACACACACACACACACACACACACACACACACACACACACACACACACACACAGTTGCTGTGAGAAAAGTGTAGGCTAGATCACAAGGGGACATGGTCCAGTGTGAAGGGGAAGGGAGGAAGGAAGAATGATTATTCGTGTCGTCAGGTACTTTTGAGGGCTCGGCTTGTGCAGGGCTGATGGTGGGCGGGGAGGCTTGGGACTAAGGGGCCCTGAGGTGCTGAGGGGTTTGGACTGGGGCAGCCTCCCTGGGGAAGGAAACAGAGAGGACGTGGCCAGCGGGACACAGAGGTCAGTGGGGCCGGGCCGGGCTGGGGTGAGGGATGCGGAGAAGCCGCTCGGTTTTGCACCAGGGACTAGGACTGATGCGTCACTGAGGAAAGGAGGGAATGCAGCAGTGGGCTAGTGTGTGGTGAACTGAAGCCTTCGGGGGAGAACCTGGGCTTCACCTAGACACTCGGCATCTCAGGGCGAGGGCAACTCTTTCTGTGCCGGAAAAGCCCTGGGAGGCTCTGGTGGACATTAACAGAGCGCTCTTCTCTGCGGGAGCCTGCCGGTGATGAGAGCGAGTGGCAGCTTGGATCTCACCACTCCCTGCTCTGTGGGGTGCAGCACTTCATCAGGTCTGGCTTTGTGGTTTTGCCTCGGAACTCTGTAAAGGGGCTTTGGGGCTGGAGCTTGGGCTCCTGAAATGCTCTCCTCTGTACCCCTCTGCTGGCCATGGGGGCCCCTGATGGGGTGCACAAAGGGCCTTGCGAGAGCATGTGCAGCTGCTATACTGGTCATCAAAGGAAAGGAAATACGTTTCCAAGTCCCAGAGTTCTCAGACCCCTACACTTGCTTTCTGTGTCTTTCACTCCTCGTCTCTGTATTTCTGATGGTGTCACCATCCCTCTCACCTTTTTTTTTTTTTTGAAATGGCTCCTTCCTTTCACATAGAATTTAAGAATCTAATCATGCACAGTCTAGACATTCAAACATGTTATCTCTGTTCAGTGTCTCTGTAGCTAAGCAAGTGGCCTTACTCCAGGGAATGTCTGAGTTGTTTTCTAGGGTGTCAAGGTGAGCCTGGTAGATTTGGCGGAGTCTGTGTTCTCGTATAGTGTTCCTCATTAAGAAGGGTGATCTGGAATGCTGCCCGGAGGACCTGGGAACCAGTGGCCGTGTTTTGGCCACGGTGATATCAATATCCACCCTTGCTTCGTGCATCGCCAGGCTTAACAACACTCGTGGAGCGAGCGTTCCCATTTACTGGGGCATCAGTGGTCGTGCAGAGTTACTTCAGTCCAATTTTAGAAAGCACGTCTCTCTTACTGGCTCTTGACACCACACGCACACTCCCCAGGCATTGTCTTGCAAGGGGAGAGCGGAATTCTCCAAGTGAAGGAATTTGTGTGACAAAATCACCTTTGAATCACATAATGTATTTACTGTCAATAATTTGAGGGAATTACTGCTACATTCAGTAAATGAAACACTCCTTTATCAGAATGTTCTTAGTTTTTTTTTTTTTTTTTTTTGGATACAGGTATATATTTTTAAAAATTTTATTTGAGAGCATGCGCATGAGCAAGGGGTGGGCAGAGGGAGAAGCAGGCTCCCCGCTGAGCACGGAACCCAATGTGGGGCTCAATCCCAGGACCCTAGGTTCAGGACCTGAGCCAAAGGCAGATGCTTAACTGAGCCACCCAGGGTTCCCTCTTAATTTCTCTATTAAGGAATCTCACATGAGAAATTGATCTCTACTTCATAGATGTATCATGTGATAGATTTCAGTAGTTGAATACATTTCAGAGATTATCTTGAGTCTTTATAGTTTTAGTGTGGGATCCAAGAAACCCTGAAGGAACTATGGGTAGGGCCTCAAGACTGTGAACCTGCTTAAAATTGTGTGCCTGTCTTTGTGGGGTACATCATTAGACTCTTAAAGCATTTCTAACACGCCTCCCCATGGTTAGTTGATTTACATGTTGAACCAAATTCTCTGTCGCAGATGTAAGGAACTTAGCATAAATACCTCGATGGCAGGCAGCACACCACCTCATCATCTGGTCATTCCATTATCCTGGTGTCTGAGAGGCCTGATGTCTGAGCAGGTTCTGGCCCTGCCTTGGCTTTGATGGAGAGAGTCATTTGTTGGAGTGGCAGTAGTAATAGGAGAGAGTGAGTGCTCCGATAATCTAAGTGGGCAAAACCGGGGAGTGTCATGCATTTCGGCAAGAGCTTTTCATGAGAAGGCAGCATTGTCTGGCTGCTAAAGGCAAGACTTAATTGTTTCAGCAAATCAATTAGTCTTCAGGGACTTTAATCAGTCAAATCTGATGCATGGATGAGGCATTAGAAAGCTCGTGCCTGTAAGACCATTAGTTCTTAGCATTCCTCTCGGTCTGTCTTTAGTGTATGTGTGTAAATACGATGGCTTCTACAGATTTCTGCTAGTGATCCCTTTGCTGGGAGAATGCAAGGTAGTAGATTGGTTATGCTAGCGTAAGGGAGATCTTGGTATCCCGGGTTGTAGTACAGCGTTCTCATTTGAATTGTCACCATTGTGCCCTGTGAGAGCATGAACCATGTTCCCAGCCTTCTGTCATCTCGGTGACATTTTCTCCTTTTGGAATTACTCATCTAAACGGCATTACAGGAGTGTTTCCCCAAATCTTATTTCTCTGTTGTTTTAAGGCTCTCCCTGTTTTCTCTACCATGGCCCTGCTCTCCAGTCCCCGTTTGGAACCAAGTGTGCCCTTCTTTTCCAGATATACATCAGGGGACGTGAGGGTGTGGGACACCCGCACCTGGGACTACACAGCCCCTTTCCTGGAATCAGAGTATGAGGAGGACGAGCCTGGAATGCAGCCATATGTCTCCTTTGTGAGGATAAACAGCTCGCTGGCGGTAGCCGCTTATGAGGATGGTAAGTAACTGCAACCCTCCTCCCTATTAAGGAAAAAAAAAGCTTTACAAAAATTAAGCAGCTGTGGCCGGCCCCCCCCCCCCCCCGTAATCCCTCCATACATACACGTGGGCACACACACATGGTCACACACATAGACTCACTCTTGCCTTTATGTGGAGAAGTTGGCCAATAACCCCTCCATGCATTAGTAGGCGATGGAGCACAGAACCCAGTAAGACTGGGGTTTAATTCCTACTGGAACTGGCAGGCTGGGTTTCAGTGCTAGACACGAGGCTGGCCAAGCCATCTTAAGCAAATAGCTTGTTTGGTATAAAATTTTAAATATACTTGGCCTACTTTTCCTTTAGTTTCTCCTCAGTCCAAAGGGAACAGGGAAAAGGGGGGACAGAGGGATAATCTGTTGACAAATATGGAAATAGAAAAATAAAAGTCAGTGCCTACCTTTTCCCGGCACTTACATACCATACAAGATAATTTATGGTCCTCTGTTGTCTCTCTGGGATTGATAGAATTCTTTTTGTGTATGAGCAACCATGGACTTAGGGAACTAGGTGAGAGAAATCTAAAATTATATTTACCTAAGTCATGAAACACCTGTCAGTTTGTAGCTAATAGGAATCATAATTTTGATGGCGATGATATCCTATGCTCCTAAATTCCGTTATGTTGTGACGTTGGAATCCCCAAAAGCTTTGTTTCCTCACTTGCTGAGTCGGACCGCGAAATATTTTGGAATGTTAGTCTTCATGTCATGGCACTGTTGCAAATCTTTGGAGTCAGTGGAACAACCACAGAATCCATGGTTGGTTCAAAGGGACAAAACTGTAGTAAGTAGCTAATGGGCAATTTTATATCTATATGTCACTCAAAAAGTAGAGCTGAAGTCTTGAAAATATTTTCAATGTACTACTTTAACAACATGAACTCTGTTCTTTCAGTTTGACATTAGTAGAGCTCCTTGGTAGATTTTCTTTTCAGCCTCTAGAAATTCAGCTAAGCTCTTTCTGCAGTATATAGTATTTCCTATATGTTTGTTGAGCTCTGGGGTAGATAACATAAGATCGGCTTGAGTGTGTTTGCTACTTTCCAAATTGCCAGTGAGTTTCTCTAAAAAATGAGTATGCAAATGTTGTAGTACAATTAGAATCCCACACCCTCTGCTAGTCTCCCCTGGCCACACACATACCTGTGCACACACACATTCTTCTTCAGATGGTGAACCTGGAGCCCAGAAAGACCAGCGAGGTGGTTTGCTTGAGGTTGAGTTGTGAGTCCAGTAGTGAATCCAGAAGTGTGACTGTGTGTCCCAGGCCACACCGGGGTCAGAGTGCATGCTTTATGTGCTGCTAAACACAGATGCCGGCAGAGATTGTGCGCCTGATTGATCGGCAACCCCATGCCTCCTATCTTGGGAGCTTGAAGACCCATCTTGAGGAGATGGGCTCGTGTGCTGCCGGTTTCCCATCATTGGCCAGAAGTGTTTGTTCCCCTCCTCCCTCTTGCACAGAAACATTGGGAAACCGTGTAGATGGGAGAGAGAAACTACCTTCTTTGGCAAATACTTGGTAAATAATGGCCAAAATGTATTTTTAAAACTTGATTTAAAAAAATATAGTTAACATTCAAACAGAGCAAAAAAAAAATATAAAATATAAAAGAAAACATATCCAAAAGGAAGCTGAAGTTCTTCTCCCTTGCCCCCTGCCTCTGTCCCTCCCCTTGCATGTCTTATACACGGGTCCTACGCTATGTACTTCTCTGCACCTTGCCCGTTTTGTTTTTAACACAATGACACATCTTGGTATCTTTCTGTATTAGCCCTTATAGGTAAACCTGATTCTTTTTGAGCCTCAGTACTATGGCACGATGTGGTTGTACTTATAATTTATTAGAGCCCTTGATGCACACTTGGATGGCTTATTTTTGTTATTAAAAACAGTTCCTCAAATACCATGATGGACTTGTGCAACTATAGCTATGGGGTAAATTACTAGTCATTACTGGGTTGGAGGCTACACATGCTTTATGTTTTGATAAACATTACCAAATCGCCCTCCACAAAGGTTCTCCCAGTGAATGGTCGCACCACCGTGTGTATGAGAGTGGTGGCTTCCTCACACTGGTCTGATAGGTGGAAATGGCACTTCACTGTTGTCTTTGTTTGCCTTTCTTTATATGGATAGGTGAACACCTTTTCATATTTTTTTTTCTATTTCTCTGCAAATTGCTTGTTCCCATCTGTTCTCATTTTTCTCTGGGTTGTCTTTTCTGATTGGAAAGGGAAATAGCCCTTGCCATACCTATTTTAAATGTTTTTTCAGTTGGTTAGTTATTCTTCAGTGGACTTTGTTTATGGTTCGTTTTTCTAGATGGTAGTTGTAGATGTGTATAATTTTAACTTTTTAATCCATAATTGAGTGGGTTTTATTTTATAATTTAATGTTTTTGACTAAATACTACATTTTTAGGGATGTAAGGTCAGATTCATAGAAACGGTTACACATTGAGAAGTCTTGCTTTTTTTTTTTTAATTAAAGATTTTATTTATTTGACAAAGAGCACAAGCAGGGGGAGAGGCAGAGGGAGAAACAGACTCCCCGCTGAGCAGGGAGCCCGACGTGGGGCTCGATCCCAGGACCCTGGGATCATGACCTGAGCCAAAGGCAGATGCTTAACTGACTGAGCCATCCAGGTGCCCTGAGAAGTCTTGCTTTTACCCATTTTTGTCCACTCCATTCTAAAGCAACCATATATTTTAGTTCTCTGTCTATCCTTCCAGTATTTTTTTTTAAGATTTTATTTATTTTACTTTTGAGAGTGAGTGAGAGACAGAGAAGAAGCGGGGGGAGGGGCAAAAGGAGAGGGAGAAGCAGACTCCCCACCGAGTAAGGAGCCAGACATGGGCCTCGATCATGGGACTCCAGGATCATGACCTGAGCCAAAGGCAGATGCTTAACCGACTGAGCCACCCAGGCGCCCCTATCCTTTCAGTATTTCTGTGTTGTAAATATGAATATTCGTATTCCCCCCCTCTTTTTCTTAAATGAAAGATAGCATATTACTTTATATTATTCCACACGTTGTCTCTTTTCACTTAATGATCTGTCTTGGGAAAGCTTGTCCATGTCCGTATATAGAAAAACAGCCTCCTTCCCCCGCCCCTCCCATACCTGCATAGTATTCCATGTGTACAAGGACTGTGGTTCATTTACACATCCCCTTACTGAGGAATAGTTGTGTTTCGGACCTTCTGCTATCACAATGTAGCAAAAAAACCTTACCTATGAGACGTTTCATGTGAGTACAGGAATGGTAGTTTCCTCTAAAATTTATGAATCCAAGGATAAATGCAGATGGGATTATACAATTTTGCACTCTCACCAGCAAGGTGTGTAGGTATGCCCATTTCCTCACAGATTTGCCAGCAGACTATGTTTCAGACTTCCAGGTACTTGTCAATTTGATAGATTAGAAATGGTATCCAAATGTAGTTTCAATTTATGTTTCTCTTAGCCTAAGAATTGTTTTCATATTTGTACCTGCCTGCTACTCATACTTCTTTCTTCTAATAAGCTATGGCTTATTTTTCACACTTGAATCTTGACCAATATAGAGTTTATCCTGCGACAGTATAAAATATGAATCTGAGAACAATTTTTCCAGCATCTCTTATTAAAAGCACATCACTCCCTACCTCACTGGTTCAAGGTGCTGCTTTTATAAGTTTTTAGATGTGAGATCTTCTTAGTACGTAGGTCTGTTTCTGGATGTTATGCTTCGTCTAGCTGCTTACGTTTATACCATCACGTTGGTGTTGTCTTTCTGGGTTGCACGGCAGGCTTAAGGGGATCTCCCCTACTCCAAGCTGAGGTTAAATCTATAGTACTTACATCGTTTATGTTGAAATCTTTGGTCTCAAATTCATTTGGGGATTAGGATTGTGTCTTCGGTGAGAACTCTTGCATTTTTACTTCTCTTCTCACTCTGAGCTTGTTTTACCAGTCTGATTGGGGCTTTACTATTTCTGGGATACATGACAGCTTTTCATTTTTCTCCCAGACCTCAGGTGGCATTGTCTTTGGTCTCACTTCATTTTTAACAGATTGATGCTGTGATATTTATACCAACATATCTATGAGTAGCTACTTCTGAGGCAAAGACAGATTGAAAACCTCAAATGCACAGTTTTATATTCCTTTTGAGGAGCAGCAAACGGGCACTTCTTAGGCAAAACATGGCAAAAAGGAAATGGACCTTGTGGGGTCTGCTGTATATAAAATTCACGACTATGCCCAACAGGAGAGAAGATGATGATAAAAATGAACTTCAGCTCCCTGGCTGTGCCGAAGGGAAGCTCTGTAGTCACTGAGGCCCCTTTGGTGGCCTACACACATATTCTCCACAGAAGGAGTCGGGTCCGGAAGGGGGATGGAAGCTGCTTTGAGAGAAAGTCAGTCGTCCCCACATCCTTTTTAGCTCCTCGCCCTGTAGGAACACTGTACACCCACCTGGGGTGTTGAGATTTGGCAAGGTGATCCACAGTTGTGATTTTTTGAATTCCAACCCACTGGCCTCATATTTCTTCTGCCTTGTTTCCGATTGTCAGCACTGGCCGTCCTCCAGTTTGATTTGACCACTAATTGTGTTGCACGTTACCGTACCGAAATGAATCAAATCAAAATGCTTTTCCTGGAGCATTAGATAAAGCAGGCGAAGGTTCTGAGTAATGAGCAGATGCTGCTAATGCAGGGACAGTGGAGACCTTGCCAGGACTCCATCTGCTCCATGCCTGCCTGCCTCTGGCCCTGAGCCACAGCATTAGGGAAGGCGCTGTACTCGAAACCCACTCCCCGTTCACAGAGTTTGCCTTGAAAACTCACTGTTTGGTGAGAAATGAGATTACACACTTCTTAGGTGCAAAGAAGTTCTCGTTTGTCCCCCCAAGTGGAGAGGAGAGACCAGACCCAGTGCATATTAGCATGTGGAAGCCTAGATGGGGTAGCCAACAGTCATCTCTCTCTGCTGCCATCAAGCAAGGCAAAGTGGCTTATCCACTTCTGCAGCACTCCCAGAGCAATTGTCTGAACACACACATGCTCCATTGTCCGGGGCTGGGCCCGTCCTGGACCCGAGTGATGGCGATTCCTCGTTTACTGGCTTGGTAACAATGGATGGGAGTGGGTCTCTCCAGGCTTCTTTTTAGCAGAGAACAGTAGGACCATATTTTAGTTAGACAGCTATGATGCAGAGTAGGTGCTTTTAAAACTTTATAGTTTTAAGGAAAAAAATCAGTTCTTTGATAGTTTTGCTTATGTCTCTTCTTTGTATAATGGTGACATTGGAATGTAATAAAACCTTTGAATGTAATACTACGGAATAAACAATATTCCTCACCCCCCAATCAAGATAGAAGTTTTAGAAGTGGAGCTTTAACATGCTAAAGCATTGCTTGGGAGATGGCTAAGACAACTGAATGTGGGTTGTGGATAGGATTGATTGATTGATTGATTGATTGATTGATTTATTCATTCATTCATTCATTCATTCATTTATTTATGCATGCATGCATGCATGCATGCCTTTTCTGGTCATTGTTCTCTTAAAAGTTTCAACAACCAGTTTTTGCTTGAAACCTTTGCCTACCCTTAAGTCTAGGGGACTTACTCAGGTATTTGACAAAACAAAATGAAACAACTTTCTGATAACCCCAAAATACCAGGTAGAGTCCTTGTAAAAGATAGGATACCTTTATAAACATGAACGATGAACAGTAGGAATGCTCACGTATTAAAGGTGTTCAGAGTGGAATTAAACACTGAAATGCAAAGTTCAGGTTCTTCTGTTATTGAAGGATTTGAGGAATTGAACTTTAAAGTTGACTGCCATTTGGCATGGTCTAGAGCGTTAGACTGTGCTTCATAGACAAGCCATGGGGACTATGCTTACATGATGGAAGTTTTTGAATAAAAACTTTTTAAAGTTTTTCCATTTTTCAGTGAGAAGAGCTCAAAATTATATTTCACACTTGCTTATGTATGCTTTGGACCGAAGATGCATTGTAACTAAGTATTAGGACAGTGTTCCTCAAATGGGAGTCTAGAGAGAAAGTCTTGAGCAGGAGCTGAGATCTCTAAGAAAGTTTTTTTTTATCTGTATTTTTATAGTAATCTAAAAAATCTGAATCCTTTGACTTTGTAACTAAACCATGCTGCATGATCTCAGTATTTGTATTTGCATTTTGTGTTCACAGGCTGTTGGCACCAAGTGATCACCTACATGCCTTGTGATTGTTTTTCATGCTGAGGGGTCCACAGATGACTTTTTATAGAGGTCTGAAAGCTCTCAGATTTAAGAAACACTGGGGAGGGAAGTTCTCAATTTCTACGAGTGCTATAAATTTTTGAAGTTACTAGTGAAAATAACTTGAAATGATTTTTCTCATGCAGAAAGTGGCACATTAAATTTATAGTATGAGATTTGGTGTTAATCTTGTTTATTGGGGTGGTTTTTCTGAAAACTGATTTTTAATAATATAGAGCATGATGCATAAATTCAAAGTAGCTGTCCTGTGTTATTACGGTTGAGGTTAAAAATGGAAAGGAACAATAAATAGTACAGGGTATCTGTTGGGGGATAGTTTGGACTAGAGAAATAAATTGTCCACATTCTTAAATGTACCTAATGAAATCCACACATGAAATTTTTTTTGAGGCTGATAAATCAAATTTTAAGTGCAAGAATTTAATTTCCCTTTTAATACTTGCAATTTTGATTGTAGCATTTATTCTATACAAAACCCTAGGGCTCTGTTAAAGCAGAAGTAAATATATTTGTGGAACGTATTTTTGTTTTAAAAGCAAGATGTGCTTGCCTGTCTGCCATTTCAGTCAAAAAGTCATTAGGCAAGCTACAGTGGAGTAGGAAGGCAACCCTGTGGGGCCAGGGACAGGTGGAGGAGGGAGTCTGAGTGGAGTGGCCTGGCGGGGGTAGGAGGTTGGCAACATCCAGGGAGATTGAGCAGGTAAATATATTAAGGATAATGGAAGCCAGTTTCTCACTATTGGAGAAGGGAGTTACAGGCATGGGAAAGGGCTATCCAGATGAACCCCCTGGAGCTGGACTGGAATAGGAGGTGTTGGGGTGGAATTCCTGGTTTTCAATATAGATAAGTAAATAGAGATATCTGTATGTTTGTATGTAAATATGTTTATATATGTCCTAGCTCAGTTTGCTCTGAAGGTATAGAAGCAGCAGTAGTCCAGTAGCAATGAGCATACCTAGTGCTCCGATCTTAAAAATACCAGTCTCCACTAAAAGGAATCCAGGCTGCTTGGCAAAGAGGCTGACTCCAGGGCTGGGGTAGGGAAAGAACAAAATAATCCTGGAACATCGTATTGTACCAGCAAATATGGAAGTGCTTGAGGAATAATGGTGACATGAATACAGATGCTACCTTGAAGGTAGCTTTGAAAAGGTCAGGCTAGTCTTTCTGTGGGATGTCCTTCAATTTGCGTTTTCTAATATTTCCTCATGATTCGACTGGGTTATGTATTTTTTTAAAATTTTTTTACGATTTTTAATTTATTTGAGAGAGAGAATGAGAGAGAGCACGAGAGGAAAGAGGGTCAGAGGGAGAAGCGGACTCCCTGCTGAGCAGGGAGCCTGATGCGGGACTCGATCCCGGGACTCCAGGATCATGACCTGAGCCGAAGGCAGTCGCTTAACCAACTGAGCCACCCAGGCGCCCCTGGGTTATGTATTTTTGGCTGGACTGTCACAGAAGCGATTCTGTGTTCATCTCCATGCATTCTATTATGTAGCACAAGATGTCCGTTTGTCCCATTACGGATGTTAAATTTGACCACTTTATTAATTTGGCATCTGCCAGGCTTCTTGACTACAAAGTTACTTCCCCCCTTCTGTAATTAGTGTTCTTTTATTTATTTATTTTATTAACATAATGTATTTGTTTTAGGGGTACAGGTCTGTGATTCATCAGTCTTACACAATTCACAGCGCTCACCATAGCAGTTAATTAGTGTTCTGCAGGGAGATTCCTTGAGATGTAAAATCCCATCCCTTATCTTCTTCTCATCTGATAGTTTTAGCATCAGTTGATTTTTTTTTTGTTCTGTTATTGCCATTGTAACTGCCAATTAGTGATTTTTCTAATTCCATCGTTCCTTCTGTATTTGTTAGGTGACATTCTACTGTAAGTGTGTATCTCTGTTACTATCATTTTGATACTCAGATTGTCCCAGATTTGGCCAGCTGTCAAACTCATGAAGGTAAAAAAAAAAAAAAAAAAAAAAAGACTATTCCAGGTTGAAGGACACAAGACAGCTGAATGCCATGTATCATCCTGGATTGGATTATTTTTCTATAAAATAGCACTTTACTGGGACAATTGGCAGCGGGATCTGAATAATGGGTAAATAGAAGTTCTTGCAACTTTTTTGTAATTTTCAGATTGTTTCAAAATAAGTTAAAACTTTTGTTTCTGATTAAGATGAAGTCATAAGGACTAGATTTATCCTTCTGCCTTAAACAACTGGAGAACCGGACAGAATATATTAAATAATGGTTTTCAGACATTAATCTTCTCTAAGGGATCAGTCTTGGGCTGTTTTTCAAACAGGAGGAATCCTACAATTATACCAGCTTACCAACTGGAAACTAACCCAGTACAGGGAAAGGGAACCTGAACGGAGCCCGGACCTCACTTCGTTGAGGAGACATCAAGAGGTCAAGGAAGCCAAGATGGAAAGAATTTATGGGCCAGAGTATCAGGGAGGGGGGAGCTGCACAGAGAGAACTCTACAGACCTAAAGAGATCCCTCTGTCTTTGAGGACTGATTTGTCCATGTGTGAGAAGAGATACTGAGACCAGGGAAAGAACCACCTGAAAGAAGGCTGAACAGTGTCTGAAGCTCACGCAGGGCTAGGAATGGTTTGTATTCCCACCAACCAGAACGGAAAGACCTTTCTCTTAAAAGGCCACTGATCCCATCCTCAGGACCCCCACTCAAGACTTAATCTAATCCTGATTACCTGCCAAGGCCCCATCTCCAAATAGCATCACATTAGGGGTTAAAGCTTCACCCTGTGAATTTTGGGGGAGACACACATTCAATCCATAACACTAACACTAAAGCTATTTTAATTCTTTTAAAGATTTTTATTTTAGAGAGTGAGCGAGAACGCTCTCAGGGGAGGAGCAGAGGGAGAGGGAGAGAATCTCCAGAAGACTCCACGCTGAGCACAGAGTCCAAAGTGGGGCTCGATCCCAGGACCCTGAGATCATGACCTGAGCCTAAAACCAAGAGTCAGAGGCTTAACCGACTGAGCCACCCAGGCTCCCTGAAAGACATCTTAAATATACAAATAGGGTTAAATGTAAAAGGATAGGAAGTTATACAGTGCAAATACAAAGGAAAGCTGGCGTAGCTATATTACTTTTAGACAAAATTTTAGAACAAGGAATATTAGGGATAAAAAGGGACTTTCATAATGAAAAGGGTTCAGTTTATCAAATGGACATAGTAATGCTTAAATATGCATCTAATAACACAACTTCAGGGATGCCTGGGTGGCTCAGTCAGTTAAACATCCAGCTCTTGATTTCGGCTCAGGTCATGACCTCGGGGTCATGAAATCAAGCCCCACATCAGGCTCCATGCTCAGTGTGGAGTCTGCTTGAGATTCCCTCTCCCCTGCTGCCCCTCCCCCTGCTTGTGCTGTCTCCCTCTCTAAAATAAATAAAATCTTTAAAAAAAAAAAAAGTGAAAGGGGAAATAGACAAATTCATAATTATAGTGGAAATTTCAGGCACTTTTATTTCAGTAATTGATATAAGTAATTGGTAAGGTCATATAAGATTGAACAACATTGTCAGCTAGCTTTACCTAATTGACATTTATAGAACTTTCCACACAACTACAAAATACACATTCTTTTCAAGTAGACTCAGAATGGTGACCAAGATGGAGTATGTTCTGGGCCATAAAATTAGTTTCAGTAAATTTAAAAGGATTGAAATCCTGCAAAAATATTTCTCACTGAAAGTACATTTTCTAGCAACCATGAAATTAAAAATAACAGCTCTATAAAATCTCCAAATATTTGGAAATTAAACAATGCTCTTATAAATAAGCCATGAGTTAAGAAATCAGGAAATATTTTGAACTGAATGAAAATGAAAAACCATTTATCAAAATGTAAAGTAGTGCTTAGAGGGGAATTTAAAGCAATAAATGCTTATATTATAAAAGAAAATGTCTCAATGATATAACTTTTCACCTTAAATAGAAAAAGACCAAATTAAAATACAGTAAAAAGAACAGGAATCACCGAAATTGAGAAAATAATACAGGAAAATCAAAACTAGTTCCTTTAAAAAAAAAAAAAAAAAAAAAACTTGACAAGTACTAGTCAGAGTGATTAGGGGAAAAAAAATACCAACATCGGGAATGCAACAGAGGGGACATGATTATAGATCCTACAGATGTGAAGACTACAGTGAAAAATTATGAAAAAGTTTATACCAGTAAATTTGGCCTCTTAAATGAAGTGGATAAATTTTTTTTGAAAGATACACATTACCAAAATTCAGTTAAGAACTGGAAAACTTGAGTGGCTCTATTTCCATTAAAGAAATGGAATTTGTAATGTAAAATTTTCCCATGAGGAAACCTACAAACCCAATGGTTTTACTGGTGAATTCTACCAAGCATTTAAGGAAATACTACTAATTCTGTATACTTCCATAAAATAGGCTAGGAGGGAAGACTTTTCAGCTCAACTAATGAGACTAGCATTACCGTCATACCAAAACCAGATAAAGAAGAAGAAATAACTAGTGTATGAAAACAAGGAAACTATAGATCAATATTCCACATGAACATAGATGTAAACATGCTTAACAATGGGGTGCCTGGGTGGCTCAGTCAGTTAAGCGTCTGCCTTCAGCTCAGGTCATGATCCCAGGGTCCTGGAATCGGACCCTGCATTGGGCTCCCTGCTCAGCGGGGGTGGGGGGGTGTTGCTTCTCCCTCTCCATCTGCTTCACCTATTCGCGCGTGCATGCACGTGCTCTCTTCCTCTCGCATAAAAAAAGCTTAACGAAATACTGTAAAACTCAATCCTATAATATATTAAAAGGATAGTAAATCATAGCCACTTAGGATTCATCCAAGTAATTCAGGGTTAGTGTAACATTTGAAAATCAGTTCATCATATTAACAGACTATAAAAGAAAGGCCTAATGGTCAACTCAGTGAAACACAAATTTGACAACCAATTCGTATTGATGATTAAAAACTAGCTGATAGAGAAAGGAACCTTTCTATGAAAAACCTACAGCTAGCTTCATATGTAATGGTGAAAGACCATGCTTTCTCAAAACTGGAAACAAGGCAAGGATGTCCACTTTTACTACTGTTATTTTAAGCATTGTACTGGAAGGCCGCCTTCGTGCAATAATGCAAGAAAGTGAAAAGGTATACAGATAGGAAAGGAAAAAAATTATAGGAAAAGAATTTCCTATAGAAAAAGGATAAATTGTCTATGCATAAAATCCTAAGCCATCAACAAAAATGTTACTAGAACTAAAAAGTATCTTTAGCAGTGTCACTGGGTATGAGGTCTGTATGCAAAAACTAATTGTATTTTTTCAAGTTAGCAATAAACAGTTGGAAAAATATAAGATAATTGGTGACTAATTCAGCAAATACTCAACAAAATATGTGTAAGACTTGTGTGCTGAAAACTATAAAATACTGAGAGAAATTAAAGACCAAATAAATGGAGAGTTATATTCATGGATTGGAAGACTGAATGCTGTTGAGATGTCGGCTGTCCTCTCATTGACCTAGGGAGTCAATCCAAACCTAATCAGCATCCCTACAGGCTTTTACTTTTTTTTTCTTTTGGTGGAAGTTGATACACTGATTCTAAAACTTAAAATCTAAAAGAATTTGGAATCTAAAATCTAAAAATGCATAGGACCAAGAATAGTGAGGAATGATTTTGAAAAAGAAGTACAAAGTTGGTAGAGTTACCCTACCCAATTTCAAGATTAACCATGAAACTAGTCAAAACAATGTGCTACTGGCCTGAGGATAGACCAGTGAAACAACAAAGTCCAGAAAAAGCTACCCACTGATTTTTTTATAAAGGTGCCAAGGTCATTCAGTGAGGAAATAATCTTTTCAACAAATGATGTTGAAACAGATAGCTATATGCCTTTTCATTCCTGCCTATGAACTTCTACTCTTCATGCCATCTACAAGTTAACTCAAATGGATTATAGACTTAAATATAAAACTTCTAGACAAAAAAAAAAAAATCTTTGTGACCTTGGGTTGGGCAAAGATTTCTTAGGACACAGAAAGCACAAATTAGAAAAGTGTTAGACTTCATCAAAAGTAGAAACCTTTGATCATGAAGATACTAAGAAGATGAAAAGGCAAGCCATAGACTGGCAGAAAATATTTGCAAAACACCTATCTGATATATGACTTGCATCTAGAATATATAACATTCATAATTCAAATATAAGAAGACAATCAACTGAAAGTGGCAAAAGGTTTGAATAGACCCTTCACCAGAGAAGACCTATAAATGTTGAGTAAACACATGAAAGGATGCTCAGCATCATTAGTCATTAGGGAAAGGTAAATTAAAACCATTATGAAATATACTGTTACACCCACCACACCAGCTTAGAAAGACGGATAATGCCTAGTGGTGAGAGTGTGGAGAAGTTAGCACTTTCATTTCTTGCTGGTGAGAATGCGAAATGGTGCAGCCACACTGGAAAATAGGTTGGCACTTTCTTATAAAGCATAAACTCACCAGGTGACCCAAGCACTCCCACTCATATATTATCCAAGAGAATGAAAACCTGTGTTCACACAAAAACTTATACTTGAATATTTATCGAATTTTATTCATGAGTGCACCAAACTGGAAGCAACCTAGATATGTATTAATTGGTAAATGAATACAGTTGTGGTACATCTACACGTTAGTGTAGATGTGAGACATTACACGTCAATAACAATGAACAAACTACAGATACATACAACAGTACAGAAAAATCTCAATAGCATTAATGCTAAGTAAAAGAAGCCAGACACAAAAGAGCATATACTATATGATTCTGTTTCCATGGAATTCTAGAGGAAGCAAAACTAGGACAGAAAGCAAGTGAGTGTTTGCCAGGGGCTGAGACCAAGGAAGGGGACTGCCTGTAAAGCTGAGATGGAAATACTCTGTTATGACTGGTGGTGGTTACGGGACTATATATATTTGTCTGTTCCCATCAAATTGTGCACTTAAAGTAGACAAGTTTTTTTTGTCTGTGTAGATTATACCTCAATAAAACATTTTTTAAACAACCAAAAAGTACTATTTTAATATTTTCTACAATATAGTTAGTGCTACTCTTGCAAAGTTTTGTTGGTTTTTGCTCATCAGGAAAGGACAGGGCCTCTGAGACGTATCAGAGTAGAAGGACAAGCGTGCCCTCCTGCTCAGTTCCGTATTTGAGTGGGTGATCATCAAGAACAGAGAATTCCTCTGGTTGCTCCATGGCCGCTGGAACATATTTAGTGATTGAAGTTTTTTTCTGTATTTTTTAATTCTAAAATAATCCTTCATGAAGAAATCTGGCCCACTTTTTAAAAAAATTTTTATTGTTATGTTAATCACCATATATTACATCATTAGTTTTTGATGTAGTGTTCCATGATTCATTGTTTGTGTATAACACCCAGTGCTCCATGCAAAATGTGCCCTCTTTAATACCCGTCACCAGGCTAACCCATCCCCCTACCCTCCTCCCCTCTAGAACCCTCAGTTTGTTTTTCAGAGTCCATCGTCTCATGGTTCGTTTCCCCCTCTGACTTACTCCCCTTCATTCTTCCCCTCCTGCTATCTTCTTCTTTTTCTTTTTTCTTAACATATGTTGCATTACTTGTTTCAGAAGTACAGATCTGTGATTCAACAGTCTTGCACAATTCACAGCACTCACCATAGCACATACCCTCCCCAATGTCTATCACCCAGCCACTCCATCCGTCCCACCCCCCACCACTCCAGCAACACTCAGTTTCCTGAGATTAAGAATTCCTCATATCAGTGAGGTCATATGATACATGTCTTTCTCTGATTGACTTATTTCACTCAGCATAACACCCTCCAGTTCCATCCACGTCGTTGCAAATGGCAAGATCTCATTCCTTTTGATGGCTGCATAATATTCCATTGTGTATATATACCACATCTTCTTTATCCATTCATCTGTCGATGGACATCGTGGCTCTTTCCACAGTTGGGCTATTGTGGACATTGCTGCTATAAACATTGGGGTGCACGTACCCTTTCGGATCCCTACATTTGTATCTTTGGGGTAAATACCCAGTAGTGCAATTGCGGGATCATAGGGTAGCTCTATTTTCAACTGTTTGAGGAACCTCCATACTGTTTTCCAGAGTGGCTGCACCAGCTTGCATTCCCACCAACAGTGTAGGAGGGTTCCCCTTTCTCCGCATCCCCGCCAACATCTGTCGTTTCCTGACTTGTTAATTTTAGCCATTCTGACGGGTGTGAGGTGGTATCTCATCAAGGTTTTGATTTGGATTTCCCTGATGCCGAGCGATGTTGAGCACTTTTTCATGTGTCTGTTGGCCATTTGGATGTCTTCTTTGGAAAAATGTCTGTTCATGTCTTCTGCCCATTTCTTGATTGGATTCTTTGTTCTTTGGGTGTTGAGTTGGATAAGTTCTTTATAGATTTTGGATACTAGCCCTTTATCTGATATGTCATTTGCAAATATTTTCTCCCATTCTGTCGGTTGTCTTTTGGTTTTTGTGGACTGTTTCTTTTGCTGGGCAAAAGCTTTTTATCTTGATGAAATACCAATAGTTCATTTTTGCCCTTGCTTCCCTTGCCTTTGGCGATGTTTCTAGGAAGAAGTTGCTGCAGCTAAGGTCGAAGAGGTTGCTACCTGTGTTCTCCTTTAGGATTTTGATGGGCTCCTGTCTCACGTTTAGGTCTTTCAACCATTTGGAGTCTATTTTTGTGTGTGGTGTAAGGAAATGGTCCAGTTTCATTCTTCTGCATGTGGCTGTCCAATTTTCCCAACACCATTTGTTGAAGAGACTGTCTTTTTGCCATTGGACATTCTTTCCTGCTTTGTCAAAGATAAGTTGACCATAGAGTTGAGGGTCCATTTCTGGGCTCTCGATTCTGTTCCATTGATCTGTGTGTCTGTTTTTGTGCCAGTACCATACTATCTTGATGATGACAGCTTTGTAATAGAGCTGGAAGTCCGGAATTGTGATGCCGCCAGCTTTGCTTTTCTTTTTCAAGATTCCTCTGGCTATTCGGGGTCTCTTCTGGTTCCATACAAATTTTAGGATTATTTGTTCCATTTCTTTGAAAAAAGTGGATGGTATTTTGATGGGGATTGCATTGAATGTGTAGATTGCTCTAGGTAGCACTGACATCTTCACAATGTTGGTTCTCCCAATCCATGAGCATGGAACATTTTTCCATTTCTTTGTGTCTTCTTCAGTTTCTTTCATGAGTATTTTATAGTTTTCTGAGTACAGATCCTTTGCCTCTTTGGTTAAATTTACTCCTAGGTATCTTATGGTTTTGGGTGCAATTGTAAATGGGATCGACTCCTTGATTTGTCTCTCTTCTGTCTTGTTGGTGTATAGGAATGCCACTGATTTCTGTGCATTGATTTTATATCCTGCTACTTTACTGAATTCCTGTATGAGTTCTAGCCGTTTTGGGGTGGAGTCTTTTGGGTTTTCCACATACAGTATCATATCATCTGCAAAGAGTGAGAGTTTGACTTCCTCTTTGCCGATTTGGATGCCTTTGATTTCTTTTTGTTGTCTGATTGCTGTGGCTAGGACTTCTAATACTATGTTGAATAGCAGTGGTGAGAGTGGACATCCCTGCCGCGTTCCTGACCTTAGGGGAAAGGCTCTCAGCCTTTCCCCATTGAGAATGATACTCGCTGTAGGTTTTTCATAGATGGCTTTTATGATATTGAGGTATGTACCCTCTATCCCTATACTCTGAAGAGTTTTGATCAAGAAAGGATGTTGTACTTTGTCAAATGCTTTTTCTGCATCTATTGAGAGGATCATATGATTCTTGTTCTTTCTTTTGTTAATGTATTGTATCACGTTGATTGATTTGCGGATGTTGAACCAGCCTTGCAGCCCAGGAATAAATCCCACTTGGTCATGGTGAATAATCCTTTTAATGTACTGTTGGATCCTATTGGCTAGTATTTTGGTGAGAATTTTTGCATCCATGTTCATCAAGGATATTGGTCTGTAATTCTCTTTTTTGATGGGGTCTTTGTCTGGTTTTGGGATCAAGGTAATGCTGGCCTCATAAAATGAGTTTGGAAGTTTCCCTTCCATTTCTATTTTTTGGAACAGTTTCAGGAGAATAGGTATTAATTCTTCTTGAAATGTCTGATAGAATTCCCCCGGGAAGCCGTCTGGCCCTGGGCTTTTGTTTCTTGGGAGATTTTTGATGACTGTTTCAATTTCCTTAGTGGTTATAGGTCTGTTCAGGTTTTCTATTTCTTCCTGGTTCAATTTTGGTAGTTGATACATCTCTAGGAATGCACCCATTTCTTCCAGGTTATCTAATTTGCTGGCATAGAGTTGCTCATAATATGTTCTTATAATTGTTTGTATTTCTTTGGTGTTGGTTGTGATCTCTCCTCTTTCATTCATGATTTTGTTGATTTGGGTCATTTCTCTTTTCTTTTTGATAAGTCTGGCCAGGGGTTTATCAATCTTGTTAATTCTTTCAAAGAACCAGCTCCTAGTTTCGTTGATCTGTTCTACTGTTCTTTTGGTTTCTATTTCATTGATTTCTGCTCTGATCTTTATTATTTCTCTTCTCCTGCTGGGTTTAGGCTTTATTTGCTGTTCTTTCTCCAGCTCCTTTAGGTGTAGGGTTAGGTTGTGTATTTGAGACCTTTCTTGTTTCTTGAGAAAGGCTTGTATTGCTATATACTTTCCTCTCAGGACTGCCTTTGCTGTATCCCAAAGATTTTGAACAGTTGTGTTTTCATTTTCATTGGTTTCCATGAATTTTTTTAATTCTTCTTTAATTTCCTGGTTGACCCATTCATTCTTTAGTAGGATGCTCTTTAGCCTCCATGTATTTGAGTTCTTTCCGACTTTCCTCTTGTGATTGAGTCCTAGTTTCAAAGCACTGTGGTCTGAAAATATGCAGGGAATGATCCCAATCTTTTGGTACCGGTTGAGACCTGATTTGTGATCTAGGATGTGATCAATTCTGGAGAATGTTCCATGGGCACTAGAGAAGAATGTGTATTCCATTGCTTTGGGATGGAATGTTCTGAATATGTCTGTGAAGTCCATTTGGTCCAGTGTGTCATTTAAAGTCTTTATTTCCTTGTTGATCTTTTGCTTAGATGATCTGTCCATTTCAGTCAGGGGGGTGTTAAAGTCCCCCACTATTATTGTATTGTTGTCAATGTGTTTCTTCGCTTTTGTTATTAATTGCCTTATATAATTGGCTGCTCCCATGTTCGGGGCATAGATATTTACAATTGTTAGATCTTCTTGTTGGATAGACCCTTTAAGTAGGATATAGTGTCCTTCCTCATCTCTTATTACAGTCTTTGTTTTAAAAATCTAATTTGTCTGATATAAGGATTGCCACTCCAGCTTTCTTTTGGTGTCCATTAGCATGGTAAATGGTTTTCCACCCCCTCACTTTCAATCTGGGGGTGTCTTTGGGTCTAAAATGAGTCTCTTGCAGACAGCATATTGATGGGTCTTGTTTTTTAATCCAATCTGATAGCCTGTGTCTTTTGATTGGGGCATTTAGCCCATTTACATTCAGGGTAACTATTGAAAGGTATGAATTTAGTGCCATTGTATTGCCTGTAAGGTGACTGTTACTGTATATTGTCTGTGTTCCTTTCTGATCTATGCTGCTTTTAGGCTCTCTCTTTGCTTAGAGGACCCCTTTCAATATTTCTTGGAGGGCTGGTTTCGTGTTTGCAAATTCCTTTAGTTTTTGTTTGTTCTGGAAGCTTTTTATCTCTCCTTCTGTTTTCAATGACAGCCTAGCTGGATATAGTATTCTTGGCTGCATATTTTTCTCGTTTAGTGCTCTGAAGATATCTTGCCAGTCCTTTCTGGCCTGCCAGGTCTCTGTGGATAGGTCTGTTGCCAATCTAATATTTCTACCATTGTAGGTTACATATCTCTTCTCCCGAGCTGCTTTCAGGATTTTCTCTTTGTCTCTGAGACTCATAAGTTTTACTATTAGATGTTGGGGTGTTGACCTATTATTATTGATTTTGAGAGGGGTTCTCTGTGCCTCCTGGATTTTGTTGCCTGTTTCCTTCCTCACATTAGGGAAGTTCTCTGCTGTTATTTTCTCCAGTATACTTCTGCCCCCCTCTCTCTCTCTCTTCTTCTTCTGGGATCCCAATTATTCTAATGTTGTTTCGTCTTACCGTATCACTTATCTCTCGAATTCTGCCCTCCTGATCCTGTAGTTGTTTCTCTCTCTTTTTCTCAGCCTCTTTATTTTCCATCATTTGGTCTTCTATATCACTGATTCTCTCTTCTGCCTCATTTATCCTAGCAGTTAGTGCCCCCATTTTTTATTGCACCTCATCAATAGCCTTTTTGATTTCGACTTGGTTAGATTTTAGTTCTTTTATTTCTCCAGAAAGGGTTTCTCTAATAACTTTCACGCTTTTTTCAAGCCCAGCTAGTATCTTTAAAGTCATGATTCTGAACTCTAGGTCCGACATCGTACTAATGTCCGTATTGAGTAGGTCCCTGGCTGACGGTACTACCTCTTGTTCTTTTTGCTGAGGTGATTTTTTTCGTCTTGTCTTTTTGTCCAGAGAATAGATGAATGAGAGAACGAAATGCTAACAGGTTACCAACGTCCCCAGCAAATATACTGTATACACATCAGAAAAGACCTGAAACCAGGGGAAAAGAAAGGGAAGGAAGAAAAAAGAAAGAGAAAAAAAAAGATAACAAAAACAGAACAATACAAAAAAAGCAGAATATGATCCAATATGATCAGGCTAGTGCATAGATCAGTGCCACACGCTAGATTTTGGGCGTATTTTGGTCTGTTAGAAAAAAGTGCCTCCTAAAATTTTAAAGGAAGAAAGACATATATGTACAAAATAAGGGTTGATACAATGAAGGGATGGAAGATGACTTCCAGTAAGTGGTCGCTTCTCTGTTCAGAGAGTTGTTGCTACTCTCCTCTTCGATCTCCTGTTGAGTTTGTAGGTGTTCACAGTGGTTTGATCCCTATTCAGCTGAATTCCTGAGACCAGACGAAATCTAGGTCTCCTACTCCTCCGTCATCTTGCTCCGCCCAATCTGGCCCACCTTTAAAGCGATCCAAAAATGGATATTGTAGTATGGGATCATAGTGGCAGTGGATATTGTATATATGGGATCATAATGGCAGTGGATATTGTATATATGGGATCATAGTGGCAGTAGGCATGGCCAAATATAGTAGCTATGTGGATTCTGAATTGTTCCTCCTCCTTGCTTTTAACTCTACTCCCATGTAGGACTTAAAAGCCAAGATCATGCAGTATTACAAAAAGAAATTCCTGGATAAGCAGCTTTCCCCAACCCTTTATTCCAAGGCTATGGCTGACTTTTCTGCATGTTTTTAAGAGCATATGACCTTTGATGCAAAGACCTGGACTAGGTTATTCTAATTCCTAAGAGTTGGAAGCGTATATTGTGCTGTCCTAGTAATATTAAATATAGCTAGTGCCCATATCTTGGTTTCTAAATATCATTAATCAGTAAAAGGAACCAGTGCTAGGGGAGGCAAATACAGGATGAGTCTGGAACATCTTGTGGGGCCAGAAAGTAAGGATTTTAAAAAAAGAATAGCAGAGGAAAGGGAGAAGTTCTATTTATAGGACAGTGTAACCAAACTGGAGTTCCTTCCCAACAGCAAAATCAGGGACAATTTGAGCAGAAAATATGATAGTAATGGATTATAACCTATAGAATAAAGAAGTAAATATCTACAAACCTATGCTGATATAAATAAATAAATGAATAAATAAGGAAGAAGAGACAACTCTTCCTTACAGTAGCATTTCAGTTAATGAATTTGTATATAGAGAAGGGTGATGAAAATAGAAATTCATTTGGCAAGCACCACAATAATTGTTGCAGGCAAGAATCATCCATGGATGCTAAAATTGATATGATGAGAAACAGGATATGCGCATAGTTTCAAGTTATTTCCTCACAAGAGAAAAACAGTATCCTTATAATGGAGAAACCTGACTATACCACCCAAACCAAGTGGTGAAAGTTACCATTACCAGTAATGAGAAATTGACATCATGTACCTCCTGATACACGGAAAAGGCACAACGTTACTTCTGTGCTATTTTTGCCAAAAATGCATAACCTGATTTTAAACATGACTAAACGTCAGACAACTGAGAGATCTTCTACAAGATACCTGATCAGTACTTTCTAAGGGTCAGGGGCAGGAAGGACAAGATAGACTGAGGAATGGTCTCAGAGGAAGGAGACATGACAATTAAATGCAACATGGAATTCTGGAATGGATTCTGGACCAGGAAGAGGATGTTGGTGGGCCATTTGGTGAAATGGGAATAAGGTCTGTAGATTGAACATCTTGCATCAGTGTTAATTTCCCGACTTTCATCATTCTACTGTGGTTATGTAATATGTTAACACTTGGGGAAGCTGAGTGAAGGGTATACTGTAACTCTTTTGTATAATCTGTAGGGCTTTTTCATAAGTCTGAAATATTTCAAATTTTTAAAAAATGTTAGATCATTAAACAAGATTAGATTATTTTTCTCATAGTGATTTAATGCCATGTTTTTATATGTTAAGTACTTATTCAGGAAAAAAAATGTGCCTGTCCCTTTTCTGTTTGGCTGGATTGGGAAACTGAATTAGATGAGATTAGGGTCCTTGTTCTTCTGGTGGTGGTTATACAATTAGGGACTCTTAGCACACTTTGTTTCTGTATCTTGCTATTTATCTTTGGGCTCTTTCCTCCCCCTTTTATTTAATGCATGATGGTATGAAATGGTATTTTATTTCCAAAGAATACTTTTTAAAAATGATGTAGCTATTATATTTGGCAATATGCCAGAAATTAGTTTTTTAGGCCACTACTTAAAACTTGTGATAAACAAGTTTTGTCAGTTTTATATATAAGATGTGAAAGGGACATACGATTTCAGTCATATGGAATTTAAGAAACAAAACAGAAGAGCATAAGGGAAGGAAGCGAAAAATAGATGAAATCAGAAAGGGAGACAAACCATGAGGCTCGCTCTCTTTTTTCTTCTTTTTAAGATTTTTTATTTATTTGGGCGCCTGGGTGGCTCAGATGGTTAAGCGTCTGCCTTCGGCTCAGGTCATGATCCCAGAGTCCTGGGATCGAGCCCCACATCAGGCTCCCTGCTCAGCGGGGAGCCTGCTTCTCCCTCTCGCACTCCCCCTGCTTGTGTTCCCCACTCTTGCTGTGTCTCTCTCTGTCAAATAAAATCTTTAAAAATAAATAAATAAAAGATGTGAAAGGGAGATCTGGTTTGCCAAAGTAATTTTAGGGGGTAAACAAAATCTGAAGGCTGCTAGTCTTTAAGGCAGGTGGATCTGTGGGTCTGGAGTTAGAGGAGAAATCTGTATTGGACTTCTATAATGCCCCACCCCAGGGAACACAGAAGGAAAAGGGAGAGCCCCAGCGTAAACATTAGGGCCCTCCTGGCAGAACCCAGCCACACTCAGATTTGCATTTGGATTTGACGCCTAAGTGAGATGTGAGATCATCTGCTGTTCCCTTTTCTCCTCATTTGGTGTAACTCAAAGCTGACTGTGGTTGTACCATAATCTAAATCTTTACGTATACTTTTTTCTACTTTCCATTTGAGCCATTTAATACTTTTATTGCAAGGGAATTAATTGATAGTACGTCTTCAGGATATTTTGAGGATTTGGAATGGGATCTCCAAAAGTTGCAAAATATCATCCCTGGAATTTTCATTGTAAATCTGTTCTGAGAAGGCACTTAGCTTGCAGTGTAGCTACTGAAAACCTTTGTAAAACACAAGTTCTGCATCTCTACTTTTGTTATGATGGCTTTTCAAATTGCTATTTTTAAAAATCCTTTTATTATGGAAAATTCAAAACACAAAATTGGAGAGAACAGTGTGATGAATCCCCATACACCCACCCCTCAGCTTCAGTAGTCACCAGGGCTATTGTAATCACACGTGTCCAAATATTATGTAGTTCCATCACTCAGTAAGTGCAACTGTTTTTGAAGATAGACATATTTTCCTTTTAGTAACAAGTAGCATTTTTAAAAAAAAGAACAAGGAGGCTAAGACCTACCGAATACCACTCTTGGCCTAGACCCTGTGCTGGGCTCTCATGCACCTGTCTGGACAGGGAAGTGGCGGCGATGTTATAGACTCCTTTGGAGTTTAATTCACCTTAACCCATCATTGAGTCAGCAGTAGTTTGTATATCAGAGTTAAATATTGATTATAAAACTATGTGGGTTGTGATTGGAAAAAGTAAAAAAAAATTGTCACTAACCATATTAATATCTACAAAGAGGTATATGCATATTATAATTAAATGTTTGATAGAGTATTACACATTCAAATTGTACTAAAGGATGTGTGGTAAAACGTAAGTGTTCTTTCTCTACCTACCACCACCTGGCCCCTGTGTCCCCCAGGACCACAGTCTCTTCTCTAGAGGCATCACCTACTACCAGTGTCTGATAGACTCTTCCAAGATATATTCTATATTATGTTTATGTTGCTCAGTTCTATTGTAGGAAAAAATTGGCTGCATGCACAGTGAGGTCTCTTTCACATCCTCTGCCTTCTTGGCATTTCTCCTGGTAGAAGAGCTGGTCCAGATGCTTCCCCATCAACCTGTTTTTCCTTTGAGTTTGTTAACTGTAAATTCTTCTATTTAGTCGCATTGTCCTCATCTTACAATATGTTATTTGACTCCTTTTCAATTTACTGTCTCTTTTCATTTTCTTATTTTTAAAATGTTTTTCCTCTGCTTTGATCTGGAGAGTACTAAATATATTCAGCTTGCTTGCTTCTTGACTCAGTGTCTGCTTCGGTGATCTCCTGTCTGGTTGCTGATTTGCTTCTGCCTAACCAGTCACTTTATAGGTCCAGGAGTCCATTCAGATGCTCTTGTCAATCTAAAGTACATTCCGGAATGCTTCGCATTTATTGTTTTTCTCCGTAAGCAGCAAAGTTCAGCTTTAAGGTTGTGCTCAGCTACAGTATTGAAGATGGACATGCACGGTAGATGCTTTTTCTTTTTCAAGACCTTCCGTAATTTAGCCCCTCATTGTGACCCTTGTTTGCACTGATATTAGCCCCCGCCCCCCAGCCACCTCTTCCATAAAAGCAGAAGTTGCTTTGTCCTTTCAGACCTAATGCCACCTTTACATCTCTGGCCTATATTTCTTAGTGATGTCGTATGGACTTAATGAATGAGGAAGTACACATTTAGTGAATGCAATGGGTAGATCTTAAATCTTTGTTAAAATTCCTTTTCTCTTGTTGAGGAATCTCTTGACTCCTGTTTGTTTATAGGCAAGTGTTTATGTGGTGGAAATTGGAGTTCCCAGCTGTTTTCATAGTTTCATTCACTGTCTCTGAGCGGCAGGTAAGTGATCCCGCCTGTTTGCCTACAATAGTGCCCCCTTATCCACGATTTCACCTTCGGCAGCTTCAGTTACCCACGGTCCATGGTGGTCTGGAAGCAGGTGATCCTCCTTCTGACGTGTCAGCAGGTCAAGAGTAGCCTAATGCTCCATCACAACATTCTAACCTCACTCCATCTCCTCACATAGGCATGTTACTTATCATCTCACACCATCGCAAGAAGAGGGTTGAGTTCAGTACAGGAAGCTGTGTTAGACCGCATTCACATAACTTGTCACAGCACCTTGTTATAATTGTTCTATTTTAGTATTGTTGATCTCTTCCTATGCTTTTTTTTTTTTAATAAATTAAACTTTATCAGAGGTATGTATGTAAAGGAAAAAACATAGTACATAGTGGGTTTGGAACTATCCATGGTCCAACATCTCCTAGGGGTCTTGGAACGTATTCCTCCCCCCGCCCCCCAGATGAGGGGGGACTGCTGTGGTAAGAAGCTGACCCAAGCCTCAGGTGTTTATTGTGCAAGCTCAAGAGGATGGGAGCTCATGGCTAAAATAAGCTCTAATCAAGGAAGCACTAAAGACCACAAGAGGTGACCAGTCTGTGACTTTGGAAACTGTTAACCTCTTGTAAATTTTATGGCGTGTACAAAAGATCAAAGGGGAGGGGCGGTGCCAGTTGTGTGTGGTGGTGGTGGTTTTTTTCTCCCCAAAACCAGTTCAGCAGTTATTTACCTTTCAGGCAATTAACATAATTACCATTATGCTAAAAAGTAATTTTGGAAAGTTCTGCCCTGAGCTCTTATGACTCCACCGGGACAGTTTTAGTTGGGACTTATCTTTTTGATGGAAGCCTAATTGCAATTTTGGCTTTGTGCACACAAACAGAAGCAGCTAATTGTTTAGGCAAATAGCAGATTAATTTAAATATGCATCCCTAATAAAACAAAAATGGTATCCATTATGGTCCTTGTTCCCATGACAAGGAATATAAATATTCTCTGCAAGTACCATTAGGCAGAGGTCTTAAGGATTGTCGACATTATTTCACAGTGGTAGCACTTTCCCGATATCAAGTAATCTTTACAAAAGCTAACATAAATCAGTTTAAACTCATTTAGATCCCATTTCCACTATGTGCAGTTTCATTACCACACTCTGGCCGGCCTCCTCTGGGAGGTGGGAGGGGCATGTTGCAAACTGGCATGGGTGCCCATCCACAGCTGCTGAGCGGGCTTTATGTCTCCTCAGAAGACTAGCTGTCGTTACTCATGTCATTGTTAACGACTGTTCCTGGTCTAGATGAACTCGGAGTTCCTTCAGCCCTGCTGCTGCTTGTCAAGGTGGACGGTGCTGAGCCCATCGAGCAGGTGGGACTGCCAAGCCCCACTCCTGTCTCCTTGATTGGGCTGGTAGCCCTCACTCAATGTGCTCTTGCAGACTTTTTGAGAGACACTTTTTCTCCTTTTGTCTGCATCCTTTTCATATTTTTCATGAATGAAGCTGTATTGTTGGGAGCCCAGTGCTACTTCAGAGTTAAACATCTTTTGTCCAGCTACTGAGGTCTTGTCAGGGAGAAAGAAAGACACCTGCTTTCCTTTTAGTTTTCCTGGTGTGGGGCAAATGGGGGCTATAAGCTCTGGTTCTTAGGGATTATGCCTTGTTCAGGAAATGATAGCGATGACCTGCTTTGTAAGTCACTACTGAGGAACTACACAGAACCTCCCTTTACATTTGCTAAGACCTTTTGTTTTACCTTGGCCTAACTTGCAGGATAAATGTAGTAGGCGCTTTTTGGGGTATCTCCTTGCTCCAGTAAACCTCCTTAGCCTCTGTAGGGGTGGGCATATTCATAGTATTTGAGTTAGCCTCTGGCCTCAGTTGGTTGGACAGAGATGGGGACCGAAGGCTTTGGGGGCAGCTAATTCATGGACTGGGATGAGCCATTTGGGCCTCACACTTTTAGTCTTGATTGTGTGCTTGGAGTAGAAGACCCCACAGTGTAGGGAGGAGCGACAGCCGGCTTGTGGGGGGAAAGGGAAGAATGAAACAGTCGCAGAGAGAAGTGGAGGCAAGATCTGTGGTGCACACGAAAGACATACACCTCCCTGGTTCTGAACGTCTTCTTAGTCCCTGGTTCAGATTCCTTATAGTCCCCCAGCTCTCCTTCTTGCCCTTGGGTTCCCTGAAATAGCCCCGTTCCTGTTCAGTTGGTTTCCCTTAGGTATTTAAGTGAGTTTCAGTGGATTTCTGTTTCTTACAACCAAATGTCCCTGGCTAAAACCTAAGACAAACGTTCAGCAAACCTTTATTGACAGCCACTTTCATCAGCCGCATCATCAGTGATGTTCTGAATTCACTGACACCGGGAATTTGGGAGAAAACAGACACAGTCCTGCCACTTCAGAAGTCCACACAATATCGAGAGCCAAATCCCTATCATTGCTGTTTCTGCAATATAATACTTGGCCTTTCAAATGAATTTATATCAGATTTTTTAAGATTACCACCTATTTGACAAGTGAATATATTTGGCTCTGACAGGCATTGACTACTTATTCCTTAATGTAATGTAACGGTTGTGCACCCAGGTCAACTGGAAATGTCTGGAAAAATGAGCTGCCCCTTCTTTGGGGATATTAAAATAATGTGACAACGTGACAAGAAGTTAAGCTTATCCATTTTCCCGTTGCACTTTGTATTATCTGCTATGTGTTTGTTTCTCTCAAATGTGGGTTTTTTGAGAATAAGGGTCATGGGGCGCCTGGGTGGCTCAGTCCTTAAGCGTCTGCCTTCGGCTCAGGTCGTGATCCCGGGGTCCTGGGATCGAGCCCCGCATCGGGCTTCCTGCTCGGCGGGAAGCCTGCTTCTCCCTCTCCCACTCCCCCTGCTTGTGTTCCCTTTCTCCCTCTCTCGTCGTGTGTCTCTCTCTGTCAAATAAATAAATAAAATCTTAAAAAAAAAAAAAAAAGAATAAGGGTCATATCCTTTCTATTTGCCCCCAAACAAGATGCTTGGTAGATGCCATGCGAATGTTTGCTCCATGCAGTCGGTGACTTTCTTGCTTTATTTGGTCTTGTTTGCTGTAGTTATCCAGGGGCCTAGAATAGGGGCTGGCCCAAAGCAAAGCCTTAGCAAACACTTGTTGAATGTATTGTTGCATCAAGTCCCTTTTGGCTAAATGTTGGTTAACAGGGGTGATGATCAGCTACAATATTATATGGCATTCTTATAATTCCGGTATTCACTGTTCAAGTCCCTGCAGTTCTGAGGTTGTAAAAGTAGCCGTGATGTAACTATATTAACTAATAGATCATTTATAAAATCAGCTTCCACTCCAACATCACTCCCTGTTCGCTGCTGTATCTGTTCCCGCCCACCTTGCCCATGTGTTTTTGGATCGAGTGTCCAGAAACATAGTTGCAAAGTGAAATTGCAAATCTTGCAAAAGCGGCAGGATTTAATGTTAAAAGTGATAATGGAAGAGCACTAGAGGCGGTAATTACACGGGTAAATATACGGGGCTTTTTTTTTTCTTACTATTTAAGTCTCTTTTAAAGATAATTGCCTGCTTATGCAAAAGTAATAACAATGTATATGGGGTTCATAACATACATAAAAATAAAAAGTATGACAACAGTAGCACAGAGGCTGGTGGGCAGGAAGTGCATTGTGGGAAGCTCTCATGCTTCACGTGAATTGGGCCAATATCACTGGGAGCTAGACTGGTAAGTTAAAGATGAATGCTAAAATCCTAAAGCGACCACTAAAATAACACAACAGAGTTTTGGCTAATGAGCCAACAAGGGAATTAAAATGGAATAAACACATACTCAGTTAATCCAAATAGTCTAAAAGAAGGCAGAAAAAGAGAAAATGGGAGCAAAGAACAAGAGGGATAAATAGCAAAATGGTAGGTTACACCCATTCCTGCCCATAGCCACATTAAAGGTAAATAGTCTAAACACTCCAGCCAAAAGCAAGACCAACTATATGCTGTCTACAAGAAACTCATTTCATATATGAAGACAAATGGCAAAGAGAAAGGACAGAAAAATATATACTGTGCTAATAACACTGATCAGAAGAAAGCTGGAGTGCCTGTATCCATGCCAGACAAAGTGGATCTCAGCAAAGAATGGAACCATGGCTAAAAAGGGACGTTTCATGCAACAAAGGGTCAAGTCATCCAGGGGACATAACAACCCTAAATGTTTATGCATCTAAAAGTGGTTTCAGAGGGCTGTGCCGTTGACCAGGATGGTCTAACAGTCTTACACTTCATAGTTGAAGGAAGTAGAATTGACACAAATGTTGACACTGTATGTGTTCAGAAAAGAATGTGGCCACTGAATTGAGGGAAACCTAGAATATGTTTTCCCGAAAGATCCTTCGTAGGAGAGCTCTGTGAAACTCAACCTTGCAGCAAAGGCATATGATTCTGTTGGAATAATGATGCCAACAAAACCGAGTAGTTGATTAATAATGAAAAACGTGTTTATAGATAAACTCCATGTGTGCTTGGAGTGAGCTGTGGTTGAGAAACTTCCACATTTGGCAGAATCCAGGCAAGCCTATGTCATTTACTCATGGAGCTCATAGTTATTTTATGCACTGTAGATGCAGCCACACATCCTGCGCTTTCCAGCTAAATCCCAGCCCAGTCTCATCACATACCAAGCGGCTCTGGACCAGTTGTTTAACCACTCGGAACTTCTGCTCTCTTTTGTAAAATGAAGATAATGATGCTCCTTCCAAAATGGAAGTGAGCACTCAGTGAGAGGAGACAAATGAAAGTGTCTGGATACTCGAAAGCTCTATGCAAATTACAATTTTTATTTCTCTTTCCTGTTCACTCTGATGTCTCTGAACAAATGCAAACAAAGGTAATGCAGAAGTATTTGGAGGAGGCACATCTTGGAATATGCCTCTCTATTTAATGGGAAGAGCCATTGGCATTTTCTGCAGCATATCTGTTTCTTCTGAGTCAGAGTGGAAAGAATTTGCCAAAATATACGCCAGGGGAATGTGTTGTGGAGCCTTTTGTGATCTGCTTATCCCCTGAGTTTATCACAATTCTTAGAAAAGAACACTGTTTTATGTCTGAAGCAACATTTAACTTGAAGAAAGCTCTGCTTTTGTTTGGGATCACCTACTTAGCCTACTGGCAGTTCAAAAGTCTTGCAGAGCAGCCCACATGTATGATTTTCTTCTGCCTGTATTTATCTAGTGCTGAATGATGCTTTATCCTAAGATCCTAAGTTCAAAGCATGTGCCATTTACAGACAAAGCACAAGGCAAGAAACAAGAAAGATGGGAAGATGGACTGCAAAGAGAAGAAAAGTGAAAAAGCTTTATCTGCTTTGGATAATAGGAAGTTATGGGAACTAGGAGAGGATTTTGGATGACCAACAGAGGAAATTTGCGTTATTAATAGATTAAATATACTTAACAACATGGCAGGCCCAATAGGACACATAAAATATAAGGTAAGGGCGCCTGGGCGGCTCAGTCGTTGAGCGGCTGCCTTCCGCTCAGGCCGTGACCCCAGGCTCCTGGGATCCAGCCCCATGTCGCAGGGAGCCTGCTGCTCCCTCTCCCGCTCCCCCTGCGGGTGTGCCCTCTCTCGCTGTGCCTCTCTGTCAAATAAATAGAATCTTTAAAAAAAATGTAAAACTGGTTGGCCTATCTCCAGCCTTTTGTGTGGTTTTTCTCCTTTGATCTGCATGACAGTCCTGTGTAGTAGGCAGTGTTCTCTTCAGTTTTACAGATGAGGAGACAGGCTCACAGCTTCAAGTAACTTGCCCAAGGCCTTCAGCTAGCAAGTCGTAGAGCTGGATTTGAACTCAAATAAGCACAGATTGTGTTATATCCGTACAGTCGTTTCTCGGTGAATTTTGAAAAATTAGTGGGAATTGCAGCAGGACATTATCCAACATGATGCAGACAGTAATTATTTTCTTGGGTAAATCTTTGAGGGGAAAGAAGTGGGTAGGAATGATAAAAAGAAATTTTTTAGCGAGAAAAGAATAAATGGCACCCCAAATACAGAAAACAAAAGTTTATAATTCTTTTTTTTTTTTTTAAGATTGATTGATTTATTTTAGAGCGTGAGTATGAGGAGGGGCAGAGGGAGAGAGAATCTTAGGCAGACTCCCCACTGAGCATGGAGCCCAACACAGGCTCAATCTCCCAACCGTGAGATCATGACCTGAGCCGAAATCAAGTCAGACATTTAACTGACTGAGCCACCCAGGCACCCCAAAAGTTCATATTTCTTTCTTTAAAAAAAAAAAGGTTTTTATTTATTTGAGAGAGAGAGCACAAGCCAGGGGAAAGGCAGAGGGAGAAGCAGACTCCCTGCTGAGCAGGGAGCCCGATGTGGAGACTGAGCCCAGGACCCTGGGATCATGACCTGAGCCCAAGGCAGATGTCTAACCGTTTGAGCCTCCCAGGCACCCTAAAAGTTTTTATTTCTGATAGAAAAGTGTAAGTTCCTGAAGATGACTGGTGCTCAGGCTTGAGAGCATATCCCCAGAGTTTCTGTTGCCCCCAAGTCTGCATTTCTAACAAGCACCCCCCTCCCCCATGGCACTGCAGCTGCTGCTTGGGGCCTGGGGGCACCACACTTGGATATCACCACTCTAGACCATTTGAGGGAGGTGGAGACGTGGCCAGTGTGTGTAAGAGGAATTCCTCTGGCTAGCAGCATTCAGGGAGCTGGAGAGAAGGGTGTATAGGTAGAAATCAAGGTTTTTAACAAGCGTGGGGTAGTCAAGCTTATGTTTTACAACGATGCGAAAGAAAGCACCCCTGCTCCCTGTGGCTGGAAGAGGGTGGTATGCGGAAGGATGAAATGCAAGAACCTCATAGAGTGTAGGCTAATGGCAGTTTTGAGATCTGGTTGGCATCTAGAGCAGTGCCCTGTCTATAACATGCTCAGTAATTGTTTGCACGATGTCTCACACCTGTTAGAGTGGCTGTCATCGAAGACAAGTGATGACAAATTCTGGTGAGAATGTGGAGAGAAAGGATCCCTGATGCACTGCTGGTGGAAACAGAAATTGGTGCAGCCACTGTGGGAAACAACATGTTGGTTCCTCAAAAAAATAACCACCAGATGAGCCAGCAGTTCCACTTCTGGGTATTTGTCCAAAGGAAATGAAATCACTATCCCAAAGAGCTGTCTATACCGCCATGTGCACTGCAGCGTTATTCACAGTAGCAGAGACATGGGAACAGCCTACATGTCTATTGACAGATGGATAAGGAAAATTTGGTATTTATCTACAATGGAATACTATTCAGCCGTAAAAAGAAGGAAATCCTGCTATTTGCAACAATATGGGTGAACCCTGAGGGCATTATGCTAAGTGAAATAAGTCAGAGCAAAAACAAATAGCATATCATCTCACTCACGTGGAATCTAAAAAACAAACTCAGAACAGATTTGTGATTCCTGGGGTGGAGGTAGGGGAAATGGGTAAAGGTGGTCAAAAGGTGTACAAACGTCCAGTTATAGGTAAGCTCTGGGGATCTATTATACAACATGATGACTATCATTAATACTGTATTGTATGTTTGCAAGTTGGTGAGAGTAGATCTTAAAAGTTCTCATAAGAGAAATTTGTTGGGACTTCATCAAGATAAAAAGCTTCTGCACAGCAAAGGAAACGGTCAACAAAACAAAGAGGCAACCCACGGAACGGAAAAAGATATTTGCAAATGACACTACAAAGGGCTGGTATCCAAGATCTGTAAAGAACTTCTCAAACTCAACACTCAAAAAACAAATAACCCAGTCAAAAAATGGGCAGAAGACATGAACAGACACTTCTCCAAAGAAGACTAATGGCTGACACATGAAAAAATGTTCATCATCATTAGCCATCAGGGAAATTTAAATCAAAACCACATTGAGATACCACCTTACACCAGTTAGAATGGCAAAAATTGACAAGGCAAGAAACAACAAATGTTGGAGAGGTTGTGGAGAAAGGGGAACCCTCTTACACTGTTGGTGCGAATGCAAATTGGTACAGTCACTTTGGAAAACAGTGTGGAGGTTCCTCAAAAAATTAAAAATAGAGCTACCCTATGACCCAGCAATTGCACTCCTGGGTATTTACCCCAGAGACACAGATGTAGTGAAAAGAAGGGCCCTATGCACCCCAATGTTCACAGCAGCAATGTCCACAGTAGCCAAACTGTGGAAAGATCCGAGATGCCCTTCAACAGACGAATGGAAAAAGATGTGGTCCGTGTATACAACGGACTATTACTCAGCCATCAGAAAGGATGAATACCCAACTTTGGCATCCACATGGATGGGACTGGAGGAGATGATGCTAAGTGCAATAAGTCAGGCAGAGAAAGTCAATTATCATATGGTTTCACTTATTTGTGGAACGTAAGGAATAGTGTGGAGGACAGTAGGAGAAGGAAGGGGAAAATGAAGGGGGGGAATTGGAGGGAAAGACGAACCATGAGAGACGATGGACTCCGAGAAACAAACTGAGGGTTTCAGAGGGGAGGGGGGTGGGGGGATGGATGAGCCCGGTGATGGGTATTAAGGAGGGCACGTGTTGCATGGAGCACTGGGTGTTATGCACAAACAATGAATCATGGAACACTACATCAAAAACTAATGATGTACTCTATGGTGACTAACATAATGTAATAAAAAAAAGAAATTTGTTAACTATGTGAGGTGATGGATGAACTTTGATCATTTCACAATAAATGCATATGTCAAATCATTATGTTGCACAACTTAAACTGATACAAAGTTATATGTCAGTTGTATCAATAATACTGGGAAATAATTGTTGCGTGAATGGACAATTAGGAGAATGAATTAAGAGTTCCATACATTAGGGGCACCTGGGTGGCTGTCGGTTAAGCATCTGCCTTTACCTCAGGTCATGATCCCAGGCTCCTGGGATCGAGCCCCACGTCGGGCTCCCTGCTCCTCAGGGAGCCTGCTTCTGCCTCTCCCTCTGCCTGCCGCTCCCCCTGCTTGTGCTCTCTCTCTCTGTGTCAAATAAATATAAAATCTTTTAAAAATTTTCCATATGTTAGAAATATTCACGGGGAGCCTGGGTAGCTCAGTGTTGGGCTCTGCGCTCCACGGGGAGTCTGAGATTCTCTCAATCTCTCCCCCTGCTCACATGCTCTCTCTCTCTAAAATAAATAAAATCTTAAAAAACATTCAGCAATTGATATATGTCCTTCCATTCTTTTTAAGTCTCATAAAAACATTTTCTAAAATTTATATTTTTGGTAAAAATAATTTTGGGGAAAATCTTCAGAATATACAAATGATATGCAATAAAATGCCCTCCTACTCTTGTCTCTTCTTTTTGGTTTCTTTCCTTCAAGGCCAGTATTAATAAAGTTTCTTGTGTATCCTTCCATACACAAAGAAGTCCTCATAAATGTATATGTGTGTAATATTTTGTTGATCATTTCATATAGCTTATACATAAGGCTGACTCAGTCTTGTCATTTTATTTAAATTCCATACTATGGTGGGCATTTAGATAGCTTCTAATCTTTTGGCATAATTAAAGACATTACAGTGACTGTCCTAAATACATTTGTAATTTGGTAAATAGCAAATTGTCTCCAAAGTTGGGTGAGTTAGTTTACATCCCCAGCAACAGTTTTAGAGCCCATTTCCCCATATCCTCAACAACCAAATATTTTATGAAATTTTTCATCTTTGTCAATTTGATTGATGAAAAATAATACCCTATGATCATTTTTATTTGTATTTTTCTAATTGTGAGTGAATTTTTGCATTTTTCTTACATTTATATATCTGTCGTAGTTCGTTTTTCTGTGACCAGGATGCTCATGTCCTTTGCTCACTTCTTAATTGCTTTTTTTCCTCATTGAATCTTTATTAAGGAAATTGGCCCTTTGTTATATGTGATGCAAACTTATGTACCTTTTAGTTTTCTTTATAGTGAACAGTTTTTAAAATTGTCCATTTTAAGTGAATTTACAATTGTTATCTGCATTGTTTTTTTCTACATAGGATTTCTTAACATTTGGGATCTAAGGACTGGGAAGTATCCTGTCCATCGTTTTGAACATGACGCCAGAATACAGGCACTAGCCCTCAGCCGGGAAGACGCAGTTGTGGCCACAGCTTCTGCTTTTGATGTTGTGATGTTACGCCCGAATGAGGAGGGATATTGGCAAATCACTGCCGAATTTGAAGTTCAGAAACTGGTAAGCTTTCAAGTCTGGTCACTGTATTCTCCGTTCTTGGAATCTCTGGGTCTAACATAGACAGATAGTAATGATGTCGGCAGCTCCCGTTCACTCAGGACTTCCTCTGGGCCTTACATTTCTAAATCTCACCGCAGCCTTGCAAAATAGATAGTATTCTTTTCCCCATTTGCCAGAAAGCCAATAGAGGCTTAGAGCAGAGAATTGACTTGCCCCAGATCTCAGCGCTAAGAAGCTGTGCTTCAGACCTCATGGCTAAATTCAAGGCTAGGGTTTCTCATCACTGGGGTCCTCAGCTTCCTTCACGTTAATAGGACATTCACCCCTGGAAATCTGAGGTCGGTTTCTGGCCTATTATATAAGTGAAAATGAATTCAGTGGTATCATCCCAGTCCATATGGGAAGGAAGATTACCATCCTGCACTTTCTTCCACCTAAGATTTTCTCACCTGGAATTAAGAGTAACTCCTGAGTGAAAACAAATTTAAGTCAGTGTTAATTGGGTAGCCGTGTTCCAGGATGTCATGCGTGAAGCTCGGCCAACCTTTAGAGTTCTTCACGTAGAGCCTGTCTCCGAGTCCAGTTATATGTGAGCCTCCATGTTTATATGGCAGGAGATGATTTTGTGGTAAGAAGGAAGAGCTCACATCTGTGCTACATTTGGATTTAATTTAAACAAACTTGATTTTGGCACTCGTGGGAAAGTGAACAGAAAAGCCAATGTTGAATAATGAATTGATGGTCTGACCTGGAACAGATCCTGTTCTTTTCCCTTTTTCCCCCTGGTGGAAATCTTGTTAGGCTTGAGTAACTAAAAAGCCATGGCATCACCACTTCACCTCCATAAGCTTCTGGTCCCTTTAGTAAGTAGTGTCTGCAGTTTGGGTGGTGGTTCCCCAAACTACCTGACCCTCCTCTTGGAGTTTTATTAGAAAAATGTGGAAATACTGTCTTTCTGTTCTCAAAACTACCATAGTGCTTACTATTTGGTCTCTGCCTAAAGAACATTCTAGATGAGCAATAATTATATGAATTCAGACAGTTACTTAGGATGTGAGTTCCTCTGTAAAGTGTAAATCCTGCCTTGGCAATAAGGTGGCATCCTGGCACAGACTGGAAGCTTTTTGAAGTAGTTTACAGCTCCTGGCAAATGGCATAACCACAGTCGATCTGAGCCTCTTGGTCTGTCAAAAATCCAACAGTAAAGTGAAATTAAATGGCTAGACTGAGGATGTTGATTTTAGGAAAATAAGAAATGAGTTTTAGAATAGGGGAGAGAGGAAGCAGGCAACCACTGCTGGAGGCATGTGTTATGCTTTTTATGTGTTATTTCTCATCCTGGATAGGGGTTTCCACAAAATGTGCTGTCACTGAAAAAGGCACCTCCTGGCCTGTGAGAGCCGGGCCATTTTTGTCTTCCCCAGATAGGCTCCCTGAATCATAATGGCAGTGTTCCCCAGTTGGTACTACTGGCCTAGAATGTCTGTTCTTTGTGATGAGTTATTGGCTGGGGACGTGGGGCCGCCACTCACACTCTTGGGCCGGAGGATTAGCAGTCCCCCGGATGTTCACTCTCTCCCAAGCTCCTCTGGACAGTCCTCAGGATGCAGGCTTTTGAACTCGTTTGGCTTATAGTCAGGGCAGAGCTGGCCTTTCACACAGTGGTTTTCATAATTACACATCATGGCACACCTTCTGCTTTTGTACTCTCCCATTTCACTCGAGGTGAAAACCTGGTGTAAACTGTGCTTGGGAGACATGTGCCACTTAGGGACATAGAAAAGCAAATTATTCCTGAAGGGAGCTCCTCATTCCCGTGCAGATGAGAGAAAGTGGTTGCAATAATGCAGTCAGGAATACTGTGGGGTCCTTTCTATTCTTGATAACCTTGAAGCCAGCAGAGGACAGATACCTCAGCTACTTTTAGCCTTTTAGCAACACATTTTTGGTATTTGCACAAATGTTAAAATGTGAATGGTGCTAATTTGGAACTGAGTGGATTTTATTCAGTTTCTTGTAAAAAAAATAATTTTTTGAATAGTTATTATACCCTTATGGTTCAGAATTTAAAAGATACAGTAAGGTTTACAGGGAGAAATCTGTCTTCCACCCCGTCAAAGTATTCTGTTCTCTTTTTGAAGGCAGCTATCGTTAACAGATTTATACTTGCATAAGCCACATATGTCCCATGGTCCCCCTGGCTCCCCTTCATGCACAGTAGCACTCTGTGAATCCTGTTACCTTGCTTCCTTGCTTTCTCCCCCCAAATGTATCCTGGATATGATTCCATTTGTATCAGTTTATAAAGAATTCTTCGTGCTTTTTTTTTCCTGTGGCTGCGTAGTATTCCAATGCATAGATGTACTGTTAATTAGTCCCTTGGTAAGGCATGTTTAGGTTTTTCCAGTTTTTAGCTAAGACAGCATAGTGCTACAGTAAATAACCTTGTACACGGTTGTTTTGCATGTGTGTGAGTTTACTTGTAAGTAAATTTCTAGGGCTAACTTGCTGGTTCTGAGCGCATGTGCATTTGACATTGTGATAAGTATTGTCAAATGTCCCTCTAGAGAGGTTGGACCAGATTACATCCCACCAGCCATAAGTGGGATCCGCAAATATGGTTGTCCCCCCTCCACTTCCAGACCAGTGTCCTATCAGGCTAATTGATCTTTGCTGATATGACTGGTGAAAATGGTATCTAGGTGAATTTTTACTTCATATTTCTCTTATCGGGAATGTATCATGTTTCTTTTACAAAGAGCAACTTTTTATTAGTGTAAGAACTGTGTTCTCATTTCCTGTGAACTGTGACCTTTTGCCCATCTTTTTCTGTTAGGTTCCTGGTTTTATTGACATATAGGAAGAACTGTGTATTTTTGACCAAGTCAGGATGAACCATAGTTGAGACCTGATGGACTACCTAACTCTAATCCTTTCACAGGTTGACTACCTTGAAATAGTTCCAGATACTGGAAGGTACCCTGTGGCAGTGGCCACGGCTGGAGATCTGGTATACCTGCTAAAAGCCGAAGACTCTGCCAGAACCCTCCATTATGTCTACGGCCAGCCCGTCACGTGTCTGGATGTCTCAGCCAGCCAGGCTGCTTTCGGTGTGAAGAGTCTAGGATGGGTATACGAAGGAAACAAGGTACAAAAATAGTAAGATGTATAAGGAACAAAAAAAAAAATCGATTTTTTTTTAGAAGGCAATTAAAAAATTAAAGCTGATACATTTCTTAAGGTGTATTCAGGCAATATATATTCATCATGGTATAAAAAGAAACCTCAAGCACTTCTGAAGGATATAAAATGAAAAGTAATTGTTTCTTTTCTCCTACCCTTCCTCCAGCCCCACTCCACAGAAGAAACTATTAAACAGTTTTTAGGTATCCATCTAGAAAAATTTAATGCATTTATAGGTATATTTATACATTAAAAAATGAGATCATAGTATACATACTGTTCTGTACTCAACATTTTTGTTCAGTAATATACCTTGGAGAGCATTCCATGTCAGTACATAGGATTCCAGTGTATGCTTCCGACCCACAGTCTGTTTATCCAGCCCCCTCACTGGTGGGCAGTTCAGTCGTTTTCGCTGTTTGGGCTATTACAAACCACGCTACAATGTGTATTGCAACTCCTGAAAGTCCTTGTGTAGTAGATCTCTAGGATAAATTCCAAGCAGTTATGTTGCTTGGTCAGAGGGTATGTGCACTTAAGATGGTGATGGACATTGCCAAATTGCCCTCTAAAAGGGTTGCAGCAAAATTTCTCACCAGTAGTGCAGAAAAGTGCCTTCTGATCATCTTTGAGTCAGAATTAAGGAGACAAGTTTTCAACTGAAATTCCTTCCATGATGACTAAATTTTATCACTACCTAGCATTTTATTATCCTGACTCTAGGCCAAGGACTTAGTCTTAAAGCTGATTTATCTCTTTCTCTGCCAGTGAAATCAGGGGAGAAAGGGATCAAGTTTTGTTTTGTTCTTTCTCCAATTTGCCTGCTCTTGACCCTGCTGGCAGTGGGTATAGTCCTTGGGAAGGAGCTTCCCTGAGCCAGCAGCTCCTCTGATGACGCTTCTCCTTCTGGAAGGAGGCCTTCTTCCACAGAGCAGCGTTACGACCTGGAGAAGAGCCAGGCTATGGATGCATACAGCCCGAGTTTCAGGCCCAACTCAGCAGTAACCTACCTCCCTGCGTGACCTTAAGCAGGTTGCTTAACCCTTCTGTGCCTCAGTTTTCTCATTGGCAAAAGGGAGTTCCGAATAGTACCTACTTCATAAAATTGTAGGGTTCGATGAAAACTTGTCTGTAAAGCTTGTAGGCATAGTGCCTAGCACGTGAGTGTTACCATTATGGCGCTTCCTGTTTATTTCCTCCACTCATAGTTTAAGCCTGGCCTCTGGCTGTGATTTTTACATCTTGTTTCCCCTGTGTATAGTCCCCTCTAAGATCAAATCTCATTCATCGAGGTGTTCACTCGTTTTGCAACTTAGTAAATGTGCAAAGAATTGAAGCATCCCGGATTGCAGTGACTTACTCTTCATTCGGGAAGATGCATAAAGCAGTCAAAAATACATGTGGCTTTTTGCAACCTCACTGTGACAATGGACTCCCTTTGTGCTCTAGTTGGCCTGTTTTGTGGAAGCACATTCAGCACAGCTTAGCTGGAAAGATAGACTTAAGATGATTTAACTCCTGTGTTGTGCCTTCCTGGGTGGTGGGGCAGGGGAGAGCCGTTGGTTTCCTAAGGCAGTTTCCTTTCTTGGGCTTTGAGAAAACCTTTTCTGGTCCCCAGTGAGCTCATTTGTTGAGAGAAGAGAGACTGTTTTGCTATCTAAGTTTTCATCCATCGTACTTTCATGTTTTGGTTATCTCCTTCATGTCTCAAGTTCTCAGTGTAGTGAGGTGATAGTTATGTTTAGCGCTAGCCTGGCTTAAATTTGTCCTATTTTAATAAATTTTTCATAGGCAGGCCCTCTTTCTCTTTGACTTACCTGAGTGGATGTATTTGAGAAACCAGTCAAGGGATAGTTCAGCACAAAGTTAGACTGGGTGCATCCTTTGGATATTGACCCAAGGAAGTGCCGTTTTGGATGTCTTAGGTTTTCCAACCCAATTAAAAGCACTAATTAGGGGCACCTGCGTGGCTCAGTTGAGCATCTGCCTTTGGCTTGGGTCATGATCCCAGGGATCAGCCCCATATCAGGCTTCCTGCTCAGCGGGGAGCCTGCTTCTCCTCCTCCTCCCCGCTTGTGTGCTCTCTCGCTTTCTCTCTCTCACTCTCTCTTGCTATCTCTGTCACTATCTCTGTCTCTCTCTCAAATAAATCTAAAAAATAAAATAAAAGCACTAATTATTAGAACCGGCTGATTAACCCACTGATTTTATGAAAATTCACTTTTAAAAGTTTATAGTCCCTCAAATAAGTCATTACCTGGCAATTTTCATTGGTGTTTTAGAATGAAGAGTGGAAGTTAATTTGCTACAAGAATGTGTTTCATGATCTCTTTGAATCTGATGGTACCATTAGTCATCCAAATATTTTGTGAGTGCAACTCCAAACCCTCCAATAGTTGTGCGGGTGGATAGCTGGTGGTTGTTAGTAGTGCGGTAATAACTTTGCATTGAGATGTTTCTCCAACATGAATGCCACCCACTGGCACGTGAGGGAAGCCAAGCTATGTCTGTGAAACTTTCCTCAGTTTTGAGGAGGCAGCACTTTCCATCTGATTGTGTTCAATGGATTCTCTGCTTGTTTGAGAAAAACCTGCATTTTTAGGAAATGTAATTGTCCCGTAACATTTCTGGGTGAATTAAGCCATGCCGTGGGTGGCTGTAAGATTTTAGTATCATCCTGCTGTCCTATAACGTAATATTATAATTCCCAAACAGTCTCATGTGTGGTGCTCAGCATCACTGTGCTGGTGAATACCATGTTTTGGCTCTATCTGCCTTGGCCCGGCAGCACGTGGCCCAACATGTTTTATTAGGTTAGTCTGAGACTGTTAGCAGGAGAGTCTGCCTGCAGCTGTATCCACGCGGGGGTTTGTGTCTGTGCCTCTGGCCTGTGTATTTAGGACTCAGATGAAGGCTTCATGAGAACAGAGTTTGGTTTCAATCTTCATTTGTATTGATACAGAACTGAGGTTTAGTTATAATCCGTTACTGACTAACTGTGATCAAAGCAGATAGTGAAGTCCAAATGTTGATACAGAATTTGAGTCAGCGACCAGAGTTTCCCCAACCTGTGGAAGTATCCCAGCGGTGTTATTTGTGTTCAGTTGGAGAATATCCTTGCACCATATGATGATCACATTAGCATTTTATAGGCACCACAGCTATGTGAGCATCAGGTAATGATGGGTTCAGATCCATCCGTTCAGACATCTAGCTAGCCAGCCGGACGCACGTTGGGCGCAGAGTTACAGAACACCAGTTGCGTTCCTGGCATTGGACTGTTAACAACAGCATTCCACACAGGCTTCAGCAAATTGGCACTTCTAGAACCTAGCCCTGTTAATACACATAGTCTCCTAAGGAATTGAAACCAAGGAACATAGCACAAATGTATTTAATCTCAGGGCACCTGGGTGGTTCAATTGGTTGAGCATCTGACTCTTGATTTCCGCTCAGGTCATGAACTCAGGGTTGTGAGATCAAGCCCCGCATCAGGCTCCGTGCTGGGCATGGAGCCTGCTTATGATTTTCTCTCTCCCGGCCTCTCTGCCCCTCCCCTGCCTCACATGTGGACGCATGCTTTCTCTCTCTCTCTCTCTCTCTCTCTCTCTCTCTCTCTCTCTCTCTCTCAAAAAAGAAAAGAAATGTATTTAGTCTTAAGAAAAGGCTTGTAAATACAGCTGGTGGTTCAGCTGTTTCCAGCTCAGGAAGGATCAAAGAGAAAGCTCTGGTACCTCTTGATTTGCCTGTATGCAGGGATCCCAACTTACAGGCTCCAGAGTGTTAATATTGCCTTCTTGGGCTCTTGGCTTCAGTGGCATAAATAACCTGAAGGGTGGCCATTGCTAAGTGGCATGTGATGGTGAGGGAAAGCAAATGTAATTGCAATTACTCTGGTCTCCATTGTGCTACAGTGCAGAAATCCATGTCAGCTCTGTTACCAACCCTCTAAAATGTGTTTTTATGTCTCACATTTCCTGAATCTGTCAAAAACACTTCATCCATGAAAATGGTATTTATGATACCGTATTATCTTTATTAATTCTTTTGCTGCTTGAATTAAATTTTGCTCTCAGAGGTAGAGGGTTAGAAGATAGAATTGCCTCATTTAAGAGCATTATGTTGATGATGAGTCTCATGCCTCATAAAGGAAAGAGAGAGACCCACTTAGGGCTGTTAGCATCATTCTATGTATTTGGACATATTTCCTAATTTAGTTCTGAAGTACTTGGCATTCGGTGGCAGATCGTATTAAGCAGCACGCGGCATGCATCCTAATCAGGGGGATGTGAGTGAAGTAATCCAGAAGGCTGGAATGTGTTTGACAAGGACACTTGCTTGGCGCTGCTGCCTCAGCTTACATCACGCTGGACAATAATTGGTAATGTCTCCTATGATAATCATTCCCTAAATATGAACGTGAAAGGACTCTGGATTGGCGGCTTGCACTCGTCACGAGTTGAAATATCAGTCAGAGAGAGCCTTTGGAATCAGAAACGCAGCACCTGTGAGTTTGGGCCCCGCTCTCCCATACCTACACTAGAATATGAAATCCATCTTTTGCTCAAGGTTTTATTCCAGAGAACAAAAACCTGGTATTTTACAAGCAGGATGACTAATTTAGAATTGAAAGTTCACAAAGTAAATGGCTAATTTCCTCTTCACTCTCATCTTAAAACCTTTAAAATTTTTTATATATACTTTGTTCTTGGAGAAATTTAGGAAAATAGCTCTTGGAGACCAGTTTTCTTGGGTTTCTTGGGATGTGGACTACCAAAAAGATCCATTTTTGCTGTTGAGATTGCTGCCATTGTTAGTGACTCCTTATTGAACACATGCTGTATGCTAGATTTCTTTTTTTTTTTTTTTTAAGATTTATTTATTTGAGAGCGCGCACATACACGTGCAAGTTGGGGCAGAGGCAGAGGGAGAGGGAGAAAATCTCAAGCAGACCCCCGGCTGAGCACAGAACCCGATGCAGGGCTTGATCTCTTGACCTTGACATCATGACCTGAGCCAAAAACAAGAATTGGACCAGTAACTGACTGAGCCCCCCAGATGCCCCCGTGTGCTAGATTTCTGATTGGAACTGGAAACCAAGATGAATCAAACATGACCTCTGCGTGGGGCTTGCTGTCTTGTGGGCCTTACCAGGAACTTAGCAACACAAAAGTGGTTTTCTCCCCATCAAGATGGACCTCAGGCCCTATGGTGGCCTTCTTACTGAAGTTGCTGAATTTCAGAGCAATGAAAAGTTATACAGATAAATAGATGATGATGAAACATTGAAATGCTTTTCATACGTGTTTTAGCCCTGAAATGGTATCAGGAGGTGAGATAATGGCTCTGTATTGTTAATGAATAATAATAATTTCTCACGTGTTGTAAAAGCCCTGAAGGCACCTCCATGGCTCTAGGGTTTCTCAGGGCAGAGCATGGAACCTCTGACTTTAGAGACTTTTTGGGACCCCCACCACCTCTGATAACCTCTGCGGTCATGGTGGGTGACTCCACAAAAAGCATTTCTTGGAATAATGCTGCTGCTTATGGAAGCTAAGAGGGCTGCAGGGTCTCTAGTGGTCCTGAACCACTCCTGAGAGGCTGTGATGAAGCCAGAGGAAGGAAATAGAGGGGAGAGTGTTTTCAGCTCCAGTCCAGTAGTGGGAGAACCACTGGGGACTCAGCAAGGTTCTGGAGTCAGATAAACCTTAGATGGGTCACTTGCATGCCTCAGCCTCCCCGTTTGGAAAGGGAGAAGACCTGGGAAAGGCAGGTAGTGTGCTTTGCATGGGACTGGTGCTCAGCACTTGCAGGTTCCTCTTTCACCTCCGCATCCCCTAGCTTTAGATCAGTTGGAGTTTATCAGGAAAGCCTGGGCAGGGGGCAAGCCCAGGCAGAGGCAGCAGGCCTGGAGGGGAGGAAGTTTGGGGGGGCGCGGGGGAGCAGCATGGGGGTGATGCGGGCTGGAACACAGGGACTAGTGCGGGCAGGGCTAAAGCCATGCTTGCAGTGATAGCAATCTGTGGTGCTTCACGAGATTCATTTTCCTGAGAATTGTTTTGGAAGAATACATTTAGAATAGATAAGGGATGGATCAATTTAGCTGCTTGCAGAACTAATGGAGTAAGTTAATGTGAATGCTGAGTCACTTTGTGTCAAAGCCTCTGACACACGAAGCCTTATTGGAGAGGGCTGGCACTGTGTCTTAAACATCTTTTTTTTAAATTTATTTATTTGACAGAGAGACACAGCGAGAGCAGGAACACAAGCAGGGGGAGTGGGAGAGGGAGAAGCAGGCTTCCTGCCAAGCAGGGAGCCCGATGTGGGACTCGATCCCAGGACCCTGGGATCATGACCTGAGCCGAAGGCAGACGCTTAACGACTGAGCCACCCAGGCGCCCTGTCTTAAACATCTTTTGTCTTCACTCACATTTGCATGATTTTTGTATACCAATGACATTTGTGTCATTTTCCAATTATTAAAAAACATGGACCAGTATTCTTGAAGCTCTGAGCTAGATTACAAGATGATTACACTGAAGTATGTGATGATCATTGCCTTTCTTCTCTTTTGCCTCTTGAATTAGCTTAGAATTTTATTTAGGGCCCATTTCTTCCCCCTCTCTTTTTTAATCGAAGTATAGCTGACATACAATGTTATATTAGTTTCAGGTGTATAACCTAGTGCTTTGACTGTTCTACACATTGTGCTATGCCCACCATGGTAAGTGTAGTCACCATCTGTCACCATAAAATGTTATTACAATATTACTAACTATATTCCCTGTGCTGTACTTTTCATTCCCGTGACTTATTTATAACTGGAAGTTTGTATCTCTTAATCCCCTTCACCTATCCAAAGAAGATCTACGGATGGCCTGTTAATAGGGCCTAATTTTTCTAATGGCTTTCTTGATTATTTATGTGGAACTTCCATCCTGGTTTACCATTCCACACCCATGGAAGAGTGTGAACTTGGAGTTGACCTTTGTGTTTGTTTCACCTCACAAATAGGTATGGCTTTGGTGAGTCTTGGAGTCAGTATAGCCCAAGCAGCAACTAGGTTTTGTTAGGGTTAAAAATTAGCTTGCTTTGGGGCACCTGGGTGGCTCAGTTGTTAAGCGTCTAGCTCAGGTCATGATCCCAGGGTCCTGGGATCGGGCCCCGCGTCGGGCTCCCTGCTTAGGGGGAAGCCTGTTTCTCCCTCTCCCACTCCCCCTGCTTGTATTCCCTTTCTTGCTGTGTCTCTGTCAAATAAATAAAAATCTAAAAAAAAAAAAAAAAAATTAGCTTGCTTTTCAATTGATAAAGATCAAGGAGGGGTCCTATGGGAATGTTTGTCTTTGCTCTAGAAGTAAAAACAGTAACACTATAGAATCGGAGGCATGCTCTGGTATATAGATGTCCGGACCTTTGAAACACATGGGTAGTTTGGCAGAGAGCAGGAGAAAGAAAGCACACAGAAAATGACCTGTGTGAGTGAAATTTTAGGATATTTAAGACATTTTATTGTTTTCAAATACACATAGCAGCTTAGACTAACAAAATATAAGTTAGAGAACTTTGCTTTTTATTCAATACATAGATGGAATATGATTTATTCATTTACTCAGCACTCCAGTTTCAATGAGGCATCACGTTAGAGTGGGTTAATAATTATAAATTATTGAGTTGCTTATGAGTCCTAATGGATGCAAAGTTACACTTTTAAGCATTCTCTCTGCGTGTTATTAATTTGCATGGTAAAGGAAAACTCCAGCTCAGTCCAAGTTTGAGCGATCATATTCCAAATTAAGGAATTTGAGATGAGTAATGAGGTTTACAGTGTGTCACAGTGAGGCCAGGAATCCAACAGAGTGCCCCTCACCAAATGTCCAGGGTCGCTAGAACCCAGGAATAGGTTAGGTTACATGACAAAGGGGAATGAAGGTGGGAGAAGGAAGTAAGGTTGCCAATTCCCTGACCTTAAAATAGGGAGATTGTCCTGGATTATCTGGGTGAGCCCCGTGTAATCGCAAGGGTCCTTAAAAGTAGAAGAGGGAGGGAGGAGGGAAGGCCAGGGTGGTATCATGTGAGAAGGTCCTGACTCCCTGTTGAGGGCTGGGAGACGGAGGGAAGGGGTCCAAGAGCCGGGGAATGCAGGCAGCTTCTAAAAACTGGAAAAGGCAAGGAAACGGATTCTTCCCTTGTCTTCAGCTGAGAACATAGCTGACACCTGGCTGATAGCCAGTGAGACCCACAGTCTCACAATTTGTTTCAAAACAAAAACAAAAACAAAATAAACAAAAGGAGGCCAGGAACTGTCTGAACTGTGGGGCATGCAGAAAGCAGCTCTGCTGGGACCTGGGCCCCAGCCTCTGCTCACCTCTCCTGCCCCAGAAACATCCATTGATGGAGGACCAACTGAATGGACCTGGACCAAATTCAATACCCAGACCCTTTGGATCTTTCTAGGTTAGGCCCTCTGGTTCAGGCTCCATCTACTCCCCTGGGTGGCCTCATTGCACTGCGGTGTTTCCTTGGGGTGTGAACTCTTATGTTCACAAAAATGAAATGAAAGTAATTGCTCCCCAGTACCCCCTCCCTCACTGGTCCCTGCTCTTTCCCCACCTCTGCACTCTTACCTCCTCAGGGTCCCATCGGGCTTTACCAGAGCAGTGTATGCATGCCGAGGACTGTGGGAAAGGCCCTGGTGCCGGCCGTCAGCTTGGCCCTCAAGACCTGTAGGAGTCAGGGTCCTGCTCTCCAGCCCACACCTCCAGAATGAGTCCCTTGCTCCAGCCAGGCTGACAAGGTCCACAGCATGACATGTCTGTTACTGACTAGCGGAAGCATTCCCTCTTTCCCTCCTGTCTCTCCATGTCCTCTCAGGAAAGGTCTGTCCAGAGTCCCACTTATCAGAAGAAGCCTCACGGACACTCTGGCTCTCAGTGAATACCCTTCTTCTCTGACTTGGGTGGTACATGGTCTAAATCTCACCTTTTGGTACTGTTACTGCCCAGCATTCTTCTTAACTAGATTAGCATTAACTGGGAGGCAGGAAGTGAGCATTTATAGCTGAGTCATACGTCTGTCATGGTGGAGACTCATTTTGGCTTGGGAGGCAGTATAAATGTAGTATGGGGTTCTCAAATGCCAGGGGACATAGAAATATGTGGATCTCTGGACCCTAGCCCCAAGGCTTCTGAGTCAGGGGGTCTGGGGTGGAGCCTGAGAATCTGCATGTCTGGCAGATGCTGTGATGTTCCTCGTCCTGGGGCCACACCTCACCGTGGGGTGAGGTTTAAAGAGCAGGGGCTTGGAGGCCCACCGCCCAGTTTGAATCCTGGTTCTAGAACCTCATCACTGTGTAAGTGCTCCACACCTCTGTCTCCTCATGTGTACAGCGAGTAAAATCATGGGACTGGGGGAAGCAGGTGAGAGACTCCATCATGGTGGTCTTTTGCACCTAAGAGAACACTATACACATTAGCCATTATTAAGAACCATTTTTCTTGGAAACCAGAAAGGCATTGTGATATGGTGACAGACACTGACGTAGGGATGGGACTGGCTGGGCTCTGCCTGCTGTGTCCTTGGCCACTCTTGCCACCTATGTAATTGGGGCAAGCTTTTAGGCCTCTGCGTCTTCGTGCATGAAATGTAGGCAGTAGTATTTGTCTTCCACTTGGTGGTTGTGAGAATCGCATGGACTATTCTGAAAGGATTTATGTGAAGGAATATCAGGATTATTATTAACAGGTATTATTTATAGTATTCTTTATGTGCAAAGCCCTTCTGAGCTCGTGTGTGTGTGTGTACAGTCCTGAACCACAGCTGTAGTGTGGACCATCTGCCCGACACCAAAGGCCCTGACTGTTGATCGCATTTGTTCCCTCTCCCCCATCAGCTGTCCTGTGTGTCCGGGGTCTGATTTTAGCCGCACTCTGCCTGTCTGCCCTCCTCTAAGCCTTTGTCCAGTCTAACCTGGGGGCAAACTCGAAGTCACCACCCTAGTCAAATGGGAACCGAGAGCCCAGCCAGTGTGACAGCCTGCACGTCAGGTCCGACGTTAAGTCTGTGGGTTGTAGATACCATCACATAGTCTGCAGCCTCCATTTGCCTCCCTGTATGAGAGCGATGGAATGACTTTCTCATGGGGGCTGTGAGCAGTTACCTGTGGGTACTCTTTGGGAAGCACTTGGAAACTGCCTGTGTTCTTTGGTACCATGAGGCGTGCTGGGAGCCTAACAGGAGGGTGAGAGGATTTTCAGCTTTCAGTGATACGTTTGCAGAATAGGTATAATCATTTCATTGGGCTGAACACTCTGAGAAGGAACATTTCCTATTGGTTTTATGTACCCCCTTCACCAGTTCTTTGTGGTCGCATCTCTGTTCCTTGTTCTAGCACTAGGACATTGTCTAGAGAGAGCCCTGCAGCAAAGCAGAGAGCCCTATTCAGCTCACTCCACAGAGCAGACCTGCCTGCCTTTATTATTTCCAGCATCTATGGATGTAGGGTTGAGGGAGCAGGAGAGAGATTAGGATTACGTCTGCCTGCATTTTCACCCGAGCGTACTCTTGCTCTCTGGGTTCTTTTCAGGTTTAGGTCACAATAGGTGTTGGTTTGGCCTCGCTCTGGTCCTTTGTAGACATCTGCCCACACCACAAAGCCCCCACGTTTGGCACAGACCGCGGTGATTGGCAGTGCCTTCCCAGGCAGAGTCCAGTCCTGGAACAGTGGGGGTTGCAGGTGCATTGGCACGTGGTGGTGGGGAGCGCACGCGGGCCTTGCCTACCCAGCGCCTGGCGACACTCGGCAACACCGTCCCATCCCTGAAATATCTTGGCCTTGTGGGCTTGTCACTCCAATTAAAACTTGAACATGAAAGCAGCCCAGGCTGCTGCTCCCATTGTGCTGCCTCTGAGTGTGGCCTGTGCCAGCAACATGACATGGAGACCGTGGAGGGGGTGCTGCTCCTCAGGGGTCCGTGCTCGGGCCAGGGGTCCACTCCTTCAAGCCTCGCACCGTGCTGCTTTACTGCTGCTAAGTGCACCTGGGAGGCAAGTTTCTGTTTGCCAACAGAAAGTCACCTTTGGGATGGCGGGGACAGTCATTGTGCACATGTTCACAGGTTTGCCGTGTTACCAAGCCTCCCGCTCTGACTTCTCTCTGGCTGGGACTTACAAAATAGTCTCTCTGGCTGATTGTCAAAAATTACATCATATCGGAGTAAACTGCTTTTAAATCAGCCATCCATTATTCATGTATATTAACTGCTTTTTTATTTTTTTATTGGCTGTTTTGTGTATGATTTACTCTTTTCTCACTAGGCGCCCCCCTTCCTCCCCAATTGTCTGTCTTTCTCATCGTTTTTTTAAATCTTAGCTCATCTGTGAATTTATAGAGGCTGTTCACTTAGCTTTGTATGCGAACATGAATATGCAGACCCTGCATTTTTTGTAGTGAAATTTTTAACCACATTTTTGCGGGTCATATTTATGTTGGGTCAGAAGAGCAACTTGGGTCATTTATATGAGTAAATTCTACCCCAAAGCCTGAGAAGTCTTTTTCTTCTGTGTCTTTTTTTTTTTTTAATGGGCATTACTAGTCTTACACTTCCAGATCTGTACTGAATGAAACTGTACCTCCTACTTCTGAAACAGCTAAATATGTTGCCACGAGTGCAAAAGCAAATGGACTTAATGTGTTCATTTGTATGCGTGAAGCAGATCTCTACTGTCGGCCGGTGTGCCGTGGGCCTGTGATCGACAGATACAGGCAGAAATGTGTAGCACTTACTCATTCTTTCATCAAATACATATTGAGTCCCTCCTTTGTGCCAAACGCAGCACAGGTCTCCAGGAAATATCTGTCCACTGCAGACCATAGTGCTGGAGGGTCCCCTGGGCATCTGGCATCTTTGTGGTCGTGGTGCATTGCCCTGATCCATGGCACTCGTCTGTTTGGAAGAAGGACTGGACGCGGTCTGTTCTACTTATGTAACCCCAAATCAGCATTGTTGTTGTAGATAGTCAGTATTTGCATACTTTTAAGCACATTTACCTGAATCTTGGCTCACTGTTCCTTCCAGCATCTCAGGCTTTTTTTTCTGGACTGATTTTCCATCTTCCAAAAGTATATTCTTTACAAGTTCCTTTAGTTGAGGGTCTCTTAGGCACAGGACTTCTCTGTGTTTTTATCCCAGAAACCTATTTCACCTCAGTCTGAGGTAGTTTTGCTGGTCCTTTCTAACTGTAGGCTGACAGTTCTTTTCTCTCAGCCCTTTGAGGAGATTATTGGTTTTGACTGCACTGGGGCCACCGGGCGCTTGGCTGTCGGTCCAACGGCCTTTGCTCTCAGGACTCTCTCCGCTTCTGTCTGCTCTGAAGACCTTTTCCTTACTTGTGTCTGGTTTCTCTCTGATGTCTGTAAGTGTGCATGTACTTTTATTTTTCCCGTGTGGGATTTCTTGTGCTTCTCTCCTTCCAGTTGTAGAACATTCTGAGCCATCGTCAGTTTCCGTCTCCCTCATCCTGTCTGTTCTCCCGTCTGGAAGTTGGGGTGGATGTGTATTGGACCAGCTTGTTCTCTGTGCTGTCCACTGCTCACTCACACTTCCCACCTCTGCCTCTCCACGTTGTGTTCTGAATGATGTCTTCAACTCTGTCTTCGGTTCACAGGATTCTCTTGGACTCTAGTTGTTTAACTTATCCGTTGCCTTTTTAATTTCTAGAAATTCCATTGGTTTTGTTTTTCCCGAGGCTGCTTTGCTGCTTTTGATCCCTCACCCTCTTTTATTTCTATAAACATTTTCAGCATACATTTTTTTGTTTTATTTAATAAATATCTGATATCCTTGGAAGTCTGATTATTCTGTTTGTTTTCTACCTCTCGTTTATGATTTGTTTCTTTCTGTATTTAGGATTTTTTTTATGAGCTCATATTTGGCTGGTCTTGATTTGTAGGTTTCCGAAAGGGTTGTGAGAGGGTCTTCTTCTTGAGAAGACTCTGCCAGGTACCAGGAGACAAGTTACCAACCTGAAAATACTTTAATTACTAGGCATGAGGATTTTTGGCCCTGCAGGTAGTATAAATTCAGAGTCTGAGCCTGGGTGAGGACAGACCCAGAGCCCACATTTTCCATCCTGAGCTGAACCTGAGGCAGACAGGTTTCCAGGTAGGCTCTCTTTGCCAGTGGATTGGCTTTTTCCCCGGTTTGCTTTTTACTGAGTGTGCCTATCCATACAACGGCCCCAGTTGTAGGCAGACATCTCGGTTCTGGTGTTCCATTTGGTGCTGGCTGGAAACTTTGCCTCCTCTTTCCCCAGTTCTAGGCTCCTGACGTTGGTAGACGTCCTCACAGCAGCCCCTGACATGAGTGCCACTTCCTTTTCTGGTTTTAGCGCCTTCTTCGTTTTTGGCTCCTCAGAATTTCTCAGATTTCCTAGGAGTTAAACAGAATGTCTGAAGAATGTTTAATAGACTGAAACTTATCCAGCATTTTCAGTGTTTGTAAACAGGAGGGTTTTCCACATATTCTCGTCTGCTGTGTTGTCAGGGTAAAACCTTAGCCTGGATACAGTTAGGGTGTTCTAGAATCTGGATATTCTGGAGAGAGATCTATGGAACCTCCTATTTTGAGTAGGATAAAGTGATTCTTTGTATGGGCCAGTAGCAAAATTAGGCATCCCGAAATGGGGGCAGGATGTGTCAAGCAAAAAAAAGGCATCTCTGGGTATTTATTATGAACCAGACTGTGGTGAGCTCTGGGTTTGCCAGATACCATGTACCAATCCGTTAATCTCCAAGCACATGCTGCTGGGTCCTTGATCAGTGCTGCGGGAATGAACAATAGCATTTTGGCCCCAAGGAACTTTGAGCCTAAGTCTGAGCAGTGTTTTACAGCACGTGGTGTGGTGCTTGGTCACGGAGCCTTAGGTGGTCTGCCCAAAGCAGTCTCCAGTATTTGAGCACACAGGTCTGGGAAAAAAGAAGCTGATGCGCAGTTCAAGATGGCCCCTTGGGAACACCAGCTGAAGTGTGTAGCCAGTAAATACCTTCAATACTGACAAGAGGGGATCTTGTCAAATTGAACTCTGCCAAGGGCACAGAGAGAGCATGAAATAAGCTTCATTGGCATGGAAGAGGAGAGAACATGAGGGTTATTTGTTTTACTCTCTAGAATTTGGCTTCTTACCATGACTGTCCCCCTCAGAAGAGCAAAGTATGTGTGGTAGTGATGGGGGTGGCTTCTGAGGGAATCAAGAAAGAAAGTAGGTAGATTTTGTCATCTCCAAGGATTTCAGATATCCTCTCCCACACCATGCCTTTTATCTTTGACTCTCTCAGCCCAGCATCTCCCAACCTTTAGCTCTCTTTGTCACTTCCCACTTTTTAAAATGGTGGCAGACAAGTGATCTTTAAACCACGGTGCTTTTTTATTTTTTATTTTTTTTAATTTATTTTTAAGATTTTATTTATTAGAGTGTGTGCACAAGCAGAGGGAGTGGCAGGCTCCCCGTTGAGCCAGGAGCCCAATGCGGGACTTGATCCCAGTACCCTAGGATCATGACCTGAGCCAAAGGCAGATGCTTAACCGACTGAGCCACCCAGGTGTCCCCCACCATGCTTTTTTAAATGCCACCATCTTGTAAGGAAGCCTTCTGACCACTCCTCACTCCTTTGGAAAGGCAGTGCTAGGGTCCTGAGGAGGTGAGCCAGTTGCTCAGGTTGCTGGTGTGATGGCTTTGGCAGATAGAGGAGTATGAGGAGGACTTACTGTTTGGGTAAGTTTAAAATCAAAACAGAAATGGAGCTCCTTTCTTCATTCATCAGTACCTGACCAAAAGTCTGGGACTACAAGGCTCTATAATCTCTTCATAGTGATTTCTGTATGCAACTGGGTCCTGTTTCATTATGAAGGTAATAGCAGTCCCAGATTTAGGAAGCATTTGCAGTGCGATACTCAGTTCTCACTGGGTGGGCGAAGGACCTCACCCCACTGCAGGGACAGTAGCCATTTCTTAGCTCTTTCCTTTATGCTTTGGTTGGAAAGCCATTCCTGGGCACACTCCATATTCCGGGTCACACCTGGAAGGTACAGGGCCTACCTGCACCAGGGCATCCCAGCTGTTGGCTCTGGGGCTGCCATCTCCTTCCTGACTGTAACCCTGCCGCCCCTGCCATTACAACACCAGATGCAGGCACATGGCTGTAAGGTGGGTCTCCTCAGAGAGGCAAGTCCCATATATGGAGGAGCAGGACAGCGGGGGGCCGTGCAGCAGCTGGTGAAGAGGTGGACCCTTTCAGCTGGCGGCAGGCTGAGGCTTCTGCACGTCAGCTGCCGTCCCTGGTCATCCCAGTACCTACTGCAAAGAAGATGAGTAATAAATATTTGTTGACTTAGCTGTTGAACGAATTACATTATTGGTCTAAAAAAGTAGAAACAACCCAAGTAGCCATCAGTATGAAATTACATATCCATAGAGAAATTCTATGCAGCCATTAAAAAGAACAGGATCTATCTCTAGACACTAATGAGGAAAGGACTCTCATGTTGTTTAGGAAAAACAAATTGTAAAACAATATAATCCCATTCAGAGGGGAAAAAAAACAGTTTTATACACAGAAACAGACAAGGCAGACGTATGTCTAGCCGTATATACACCGACCTGCTAAAGGGGGGTTATTTCTGAGATCTACAGCAGGTTACCACTTCTTGTTATGTCATTCTGTTAGAATTTGTTACAAAGTATATTACGCTTGAAATCAGAAAAAAAATAAGTTGTTCAAGAAAACGATTTCAAAGAAATCTGAACAGCTGCCGAAACTGAAAGTTTGGATTCTAAGACTAGCATTTATGGAAGTACTTTAAGGTTTCTAAGAAGAAGAAGAAGAAGAAGAAAAAGAACTTTCTGCTGAAGTTCTTTTTAAACGGTGCTTGTTTCCATCAGGTGCCCTCTCGATAGATCTCTACCTGGAAGCCGAAGAGCAAGGCCATGACCCAGGGTCCTCTGACCGCACACGCATCTCCTGTGGTTCTCTCTGGAAAGTAGATGCCAGTCCTAACCTTGTCACTTGAGATCATTCTTAAAATAAAACTTTGCTCTGTAATCACTTTATGTAGGCTCTTTTGTAGCATACACTTGGTACTTAAAGGGAAAAATCCCCAGCAATATCTATTGATTTGGCGGTCACATTAGTGCAGAACATTTTCTCTGAGATTTTAGCTCTGGATTGTATTTGCCTTCTTTCCAGCATATCCATACACGTCTGAGAGGGAGTCAAGTGGCCATGGGTTGAGACTCACCCAACTAGGGCAATAAAGAGAAAAATTAGTCTAATGCATGGTCTTAACAAGAGGGGGAGTGTGAGCATGAATAATTAATCTCACTCGTCTGTGGCAATCAGATAAAATGAAGTCCCATTTGCTCAACCTTATTAAAAGGGAGAGAGTGCGGGAGGGAGGGAGGGAGAAATGGTAAAGGTCGTTAAGGGACTTTTAACATGGAAAGACCTGCCTCTGAGATGGGTAATGTGTTTTCTAATCTCTGTGGTCTTTAACTAACCCTAATGGTAAAGGTGCTCTTCAGATATTCGGATTCATTGAATTATTAAACATTTCAGAAAATACTTGACTCTTGACTACGAACTTTGATGCCTTTATGATGAATTTGCAGTCTTTCTGGAGAGGGATCAGATTTCCCTGTGTCACTCAGAGATGACCCCCTCCACTTGTCAAAAAAGAATGAGAAAAAGTAAAGACGGACTCAACATTAGATTTTCATTCTTACAGTTACTGCAGACATTTGCACATTAGGGGGCCTACCTTCCTACTATGGAAGTTGAAAAAGAAATTGAGTCTAAGAACTCTACCAAGATACAGAAGCAAAGAAAATTACCCTTATATGAGAGACCATGAGATTGCTGTTAATTTTTTTTCTCCCTCCTGGAGCTGATTTTATGCAGCTTTTAGGTTATTCACTATAGACCGAAGATTTGATTATTTCTATGTTCTTACTTGAATAACTTTTTTCGGGTATTTTAGAATTGTTGAAATGTTTTCAGATTTATTAGAACTATTTAGAATTCTTTGAGTTTTTTCAAACTTATTTTCAACTGCTTGAAAACAAAAATAAAACTTAGCTTGTTCTCTGTAGTCTTAATGGATTAGGAAGGCATTTTAAAATTTGAAATAGCCTCGGGGCGCCTGGGTGGCTCAGTCGTTAAGCATCTGCCTTCGGCTCAGGTCATGATCCCAGGGTCCTGGGATCGAGCCCCGCTGCTCCACGGGAAGCCTGCTTCTTCTCCCTCTCCCACTCCCCCTGCTTGTGTTCCCTCTCTGGCTGTCTTTCTCTCTGTCAAATAAATAAAATCTTTATAAGTAAATAAATAAATAAAATTTGAAATAGCCTCTTTTCCTTTCAGGTGCTGCTGGTAATAGTTAACATGACAGTCTTGTTTGAACTGTGAAGCATTTCCAAAGATTCACTTGTTAGAAATGTGTGTTGACAAGGAGATCATGGTTTTCGAGGTGGAGACCATCAACCTCTCAGTACTGAAATAAGAACCTGTATCCTGATAAATTGATAAATGTAAGGTTGAGAAGAAAAAGATAGCACATGATTTTCATGTGTGTGCAAAGGGAGGAGAATCTCTACAAAATATTAACATTAAAACTTTTGAGTCCAGTCATTTTAACCACATGATCAACAGAATAGAATGCATGCTCAGAAGTGTGTGTGTGTGTGTGTGTGTGAGTGAGAGAGAGAGAGAGAGAGAGAGAATGAGGAGGCTTTTGAACTGTGAATTCTAGGGCACAGGGGCTGTATCTTAAGTATTTACAACAGTGACTAATCCACAGCAAGCATTTTTTTTTGAAGATTTTATTTATTAGAGAGTGAGAGATCACAGAGGCAATGGGAGAGGGAGAAGCAGACTCCCTGCTGAGCAGAGAGCCTGACACGGGGCTCCATCCCAGGACCCTGAGACCATGACCAGAGCCAAAGGCAGACACTCAAATGACTGAGCCACCCAGGCACCCCCCCCAAAGCAAGCATTTAATGTTAATTAATTGAATTACTATGGGTTTTTTTTTTTTTTTTATAAAAAAATTAAAAAATTTTTTTAAAAAAGTCTTTTTGATCTTCTTTTTTTTTTTTTTTTTTTTTTGCTGGAGAGAAAACAGAAATGTTCAATCATAATGAATACACTGTCTGGAGATCAAGGATACTTTATTTGCTTCCACACCTTATAGAACAGAACCTCCTAAAATTAGCAAGTGGAGAGTGGCTAAAGAGAGAAAGGTTTGGGAATGTCAGTTATACCTCAGTTAAAAAACTTTTTTAACGTTCGGGAATAAGACTTTGTGTTTTGGTTTGTAGTTTAGTCTTAAAGAATCATCTGTCATGTAGTGATTAACTATCCATCCTGGGAATTTTTACCTTCTGGGATAGCAATACAGAGAGGGGAAAAACAAGAGAACACAGGCTGGCTCATCTGCGGACATCAGAAAATCAGAAGGCGCCTTCCAAATCCGACACAGTCAGTGACCCTTAGTTTCCGTGCTGCTCTTTCTAGGTTAGGAAATTGGGCTACTTAATGTCCCCATTTGGCATTTTCCTTTGTGTCCTATGATTTTTGTACCTTGGCCTGAGGAATTCTTTGGATGTTCTTTTGTTTTCTTTTGCATCTCCTATTGTCATTCTAAGAGCCATATCCCTATCCTGGAAAAGGTCAGGAAATTACTCACAGAACATCTCCGTTAAGGGGAGCTGCGTGACGGTGCCGGAATGAGAAGTGTTGGATGGAGGCCTGCTGTATGCAGCCGCACACCCACGTATCTTCCTTCCTTCCCAGATCCTGGTGTACAGCCTGGAAGCAGAACGCTGCCTCTCGAAGCTGGGCAACGCGCTTGGTGATTTCACTTGCGTCAACCTCAGGGACAGCCCTCCCAACCTCATGGTCAGTGGCAACATGGACAGGAGGTAGGTGTGAGTGAAGAGCCACGTTTTTAGCCCCAGCCATTTGTGATGGGGCTTTGCCCCTCCGCCGTGCTCGCTCGTTCCCTCTGTTGCTTGCACGGCTACATTCTCACTCCACAGCCTTGCCTGCCTCAGTTCAGCCTGATCCTTAAATACCATCTCTGTGAACTTGGAGAACAAAGTCTTGCATTAGGTAATAGTTGGACAGAGCTATGTCTCTGCCTCATTTCTGAAACACCATGGGAAGGTGGTCTTTTAAGCCATTTGGTGGACACAGTTGGTGGAAGGTCCAGTGAGACCACTTGGAATATCTTTTGTCCCCCTGCTGCAAAATTTGTTTGGCATTTAAAAGCTCACTTTCTAATATTAAAAACAATAACCTAAGGGCTGAATCGTGTTCAACAGAATGGGGTTGCCTGCCAAATGATGTCAAGAGTGTATTTCAGAACACTATGGTGTCCCTCTGGTGATGGGGGGAAAAAGGGACTTGATGGGAACAGATTCCAGTTTCTATTTAGCTGATTAGCAGTCTTCTCTTTAACGCTTTGGCTTAGGGAGTCGGATTTTCCTGCTACAGGGTCCAGTGCCAGCCACGGACGCTCCAGGAACCATCAGCACGAAAGGATTAAAGTGTCTGAAAAGACCCTCTGAGTCCAAATTTTAGGTCTTTTTCCCTCCCTGTTCCCTCTCCCCCTTGTCTTTTTTTTTTTGGCTGGTTAGCTGCCGTGTCTGATCCAGTGCCCCGAAGAGAGGTAGCATGGCTGGAGGCCAGGGTCTGCCAGCGCCCCCTCCCCCGGCCCGGCCCGGGGCTGCAGGTGGTGGGCTGCTTGGTGGGGGGGATCAGATCGCGAGGCGGGCACTCCCGTGTGCCAAGTCTCAGACCTCGGCCGCACCAGTGCAGCAGCTTGCAAAAATAATTATCGTGTCAAATAATATTTTCAACTCCTGACCTTCACCCCGCTGCTACCCCCTTCCCTTAGAGCAGAAAGATGATGTGAGTGTGCTCTATTGAAAGAAAATTGTTTCTCAAGGTTTCCTAAAATGGCTGATAATTTCTGAGCTCAAGAATTAAACTCCTCAGTGTATGTCCAGTTTTTCTCTTAAAAAAAACAAAAACTAGGCTTGGTAAGTGGTCCCACATGTGGCCCAGCAAATGAAACCAGTCAGTTTGCAGTTTACTTCCATGTTGTAGTTTCCAGACTGAGCCGTACAAAGGCTCCACGGTTATCTGGTAGGATCTCCCCCCAGGGACAGAGCCGCTACTACTCTCTTTCCAGGAGAGCAAATGCAGAGGGCTCTCGGGGGCATCCAAATGGAAGGGTTTAGAACCGTAGGTTATGCTTCAGAGTTTGTTTACAGCATGAGCATTTAGGTGTTCAACTACAGCGAGGCTCCCAGGAAACCACCGTAGTGTTCCAGAGAAGAGGTCTCTAGTGCCTGCATAACGTAACCCCGTAGGCTGTAGGGGGACAGTTAAAGCCACATTGTCCTGACCCTTGTCAGCTGAACGTGTCCTGCCATTAGGAGACTGACAAACTCCGTAAAGCTCCTAAAGCAGGGCTGCCAGAAGAGGAGCTAAAGGCCCTGTGTAAAACGGCTCTCTGATCATGTTCAGGTGTAGATTTGCCCGTGGGAAGTCTGTTTCCTTAGGAAACCAGTGTTGCAGTGTGGGTTTTGGTTTGTTTTGTTTTTTAATCCTCTGTCTCTGTGGATGTAAAGAACAGACTAGTGGCTTGGAGTTGAGAAGGGGGGTATTCAGAGTGGCGTTTCATCAGGGCAGTCCTAGACCTGTGCTGGCTGTTTGACCGCTGCTGGGCTGTCAGGGGCTTGCCGTTGTTCCTTATGATCAGAATAGTAGTGAAAGCAAAATGAATTTGAAACACAGGGGTTAAAAAATTATACATCTGGAAAAAAGAAAGAATAAGGAATCTAGACTCTCAAATCTAGTAGAGGGAAGGGGTGTGTGTGTGTTTTCAGCAAAGGCTTACTAGCTAGGAGTCGGATCTCATTAGAGATGTACGCACAAGGCTCTTACAGCTTATGTTTTATCTCAAAAGTGGGAGTAAGGGGTCAGATACTATGAAGAGAGCTATGTACTTGGTTGTCACTTAATGGCCGATGCAATTTTAAAAAACTGGAACCCCCCCCTTTTTTTTAAACTTAATTTCTACTGCGGTCTCTTAGTGCTCTATCAAAAGATACATAAAACTGTCACAGGTTAAGACAAAAATAATTTTTCATGAACGTAAGGAAATTAGCAAACATGGAGTTTTGTAAGGAGTTTTTTTTTGGGGGGGGTGGGCGGTGAGGCTAAAATTTAAAGGAAAAGAATAGCTCACCTAGCATCTCACCCTTTCCAGAAAAGACAGAGTCTGATAAAGACGAAGAGAATGATTAGGGTGGAAATAGTTATTGTTGGCTTGTGCTTCTCCCTGGCACATTTTGTCCTTTCCTGCTAAACCAAGAAGAGCTAGGAGTAACATCAGGAGTGCGCTCGTGTCCGTTCTCCTCACCACAGTGTCCACTGCTCAGCGAGTGCTCAACACCAAGTTTTGTATTTAGTTGAAGATGCCCTTTTTACATCTTCACAGCTGTGCAGTCAGGGCGTGTCCTTTATAAGGACATCTTAAAATTAATTGGCAGCATTTTTAGATGTTACACAAAATAATGGTGCTTATGATCAATGGTATTTTCAATTAAATGAAAGTACGTGTTTGCTCAATGAAGGCAAAATGAATTAATGGCTTAGGAATGATAACACGAGAAGTCTGAATAGGTTACCAAGAGAAAGACTGAAGGAAATAGGCCACTTTGTCGTTGTTTCAGTTTAACCTCTGTTTGGGGTTCACTGAGCATTTCAATCTGTGCATTTATATCTTCTACCAAATCATTATTTCTTCAGATGTTTTTTCTGCACTAATCCCTTTCTCCTCTCCTTTTGGGACTCAATGATGTCAGACCTTCTGATATTATCCCACAGGCCACTGATGCTCTCTCTGTTCATTTTCTTCCCTAAACTCTCTGTCCTTCAGATTGTTTAATAACTCTTCGATTTAACTTCAGGTCCAATGACTCTTTCCTCTGCTGTATCCATTCTCCCTACTGAGCCCATCCAGTGAATTTTTTATTTCAGATCTTTTGAGTTCAAAATTTGCATATAGATCTGTTTGTCTGCCCAGAACATCATTCTTTCTTACCATTTTACCTTTATTGATGATTCCCCAAATCTGGGTTATTTGTTTTTTCCCTTAAGAGTGGGTCACATTTTCCTGGGGGTTTTTTGGTGTTTTTCTGTTTGTTTGTTTGTTTCTGTGGGGCGGGGGGTGGGGTGGGGTGTGTATGTCAAGTAATTTTGGATTGTATCCTGGACATTTGAAATGTTATGTTGTGTCCACTTTGGAACCTGTTGTATAATCCTCTGGAGAATGTTAAGATTTTTGTTTTAGGGGGCGTCTGGCTGGCTCAGTTGGTTAAGCGTCTGACTCTTGATCTCAGCGTCTGTTCAAAGCCCCATGTTGGGCTCCACTCTGGGGCGTGGAACCTACTTTAAAAAAAAAAAAAGATTTTTGTTGTAAATGGGCAGTGACCCTGGTTAGGTTCAGACTGCAAGTTCTATCTTCTGTGGCTGGCGATTCCAGTGTCAGCTCAATTTTCAAAGGTTTTGTTAATGCTTCTCTGGCTCTGTCCCACACATAATGTTACTCAGGGGTTAGTCTGAGATGGTATTGGTTTTTTATTTTTTTAACTAAAGTATAGCTGACATACAATGTTATATTAGTTCAGGTATACAACATAGTGATCCAATAATGTTGGCCATTTATGCATTATCACCAGGATAAGTATAGTTACCATCTATTACCATACAAAATTCTTGACTGTATTCCCTATGCTGTACTTTGCATCTCTGGGACTTATTTATTTTATACCTGGAATATTGTACTCTACCCCCCCCACCCCCGACAACCACGAGTTCTCCATATTTATGAGTCTGTTTCTGTTTTTTGTTTGTTTGCTTGTTTTGTTTTTTAGATTCTACATCTGTGAAATCATATGGTATTTGTCTTTTTCTCTTTGACTTATTTCTCTCAGTATAATACCTTCTAGGTCCATCCATGTTGCAAGTGGAAAGATTTCACCTTTTATAGCTGAGAATATTCCATTGTGTATATATACCACATCTTCTTTATCCATCCATCCATCAATGGACACCTAAATTGCTTCCATATCTTATTCTTGTAAATAATGCCACAGTGAACACAGGAGTTCATCTTTTCAAATTAGTGTTTTTGTTTTCTTTGGGTAAATAACCCCCGGTGGAATTTTTAATTTTTTGAGGATCCCCCATGCTGCTTTCCACAGTGGCTGCACCACTGTGCACCAGTTTGCATTCCCCCTAACAGTGCCCAGGGTCCCCTTTTCTCCACATCCTCGCCAATGCTTATTTCTTTGTGATACTAGCCATTGTGACGGTGATGAGGTCATATCTCATTGTGGTTTTGATTTGCATTTCCCTGATAAGTGGTATTGAGCATCTTTTCATGTGTCTATTGGCCGTCTCTGTGTCTTCAGAAAAAAGGTCTATTCAGGTCGTCTGAAGATGGCAGTGTGAGCTGAAATCTCCGAGCCGTTGCTCTGCCGCATTGGAGCCGTCCTGCGCACAGCTCGGAGATAAGCCTGGGAGCTGTGTGGGGTCTGGTACAGACGGTAATAGGCTCTCCTTCAGTTTCTTCCTCTCTTCATCCCACCACTTTCCAGCCTTCAGGAGCTCCTTTCTCTTGGGCCTCTGACCAGAAGTGAGGGTTTCTCTGTTTTCCCTGCCTGTTTCACTACCACCCTGCAGCTCTGTGGTAACAAAGCAAAAGAGAGCAGGGGAAATCCCCACAAAGACATCCCTTCCCCAACACACACATTCTTGGGACTGGAAGGGCCCTTTCCCTTGGTTCTTCAGAAAGGTGGTGTTTCTTTTGGAGTTTGAGCTCTTACACCACCACAAAACTCTTGGAGCTCATATTTGGGGCATGGCTGAGAGAAGAGGGGAAAAAAGTGGAAACCCGTTCCCCATGCGGCCACTTCCTCCACAGCCCATCATCCCGGAGTTGACTCTTCAGTGTCCTCAGGTATTTGCTTTGTGTTTCGTCCAGAGGATTTGGTTGTGGTCAGCAGGAGACAGGCAGTAACAGGCTTCTTCTTGGCCAGAACCAGAACTCCCACTTTCTCTTCAATGATTTACATAATGAGTAGTTGGCAGTTGGGGGCTGTGTTAATGGAGGCCTCTTTCTATTCTGTCTGCTCTCAGTCTCCTCATCAGTGGCCTGCTCATTCCCCACCATGAAATCGGGGATCTGGAACAGAGCGGCTCATCAGTGCTCTGCAGGGAGAATCTAAGTGGGAGCTGGTGCTAAGGGCCCATGTCAGGACGGGAGAGGGCTGCCAAGGCGACCGTCACTGCACCAACAGCTCCCACTGCCTTTCTCGCCCTGGAATCTCAAGATGAGTTTTTAAATTTTTAGCTTTATTGAGATAAATTCACATGCCTACAATTTGCCAATTTAAATTGTACAATCCACAAAGTTAAAGTGTATGACATTCACAAGGTCGTGCAGCCATCACCATGACCCTAAAAAGAAACCTGTACCCACTAGCAGCCACTCCGCATTTCCCTCGGGCTCCTCCAGCTCTAGGCAACCACTGTTCTATTTTCTGTCTCTATGAATCTGTTTTGGACATTTCATATAAATGGAATCCTATAAAATGCGACCTTTCGTGACTGGCTTCTTCCACTTAACATAACGTTTCCAAGTTAAACTTGCATTGTAGCATGAATCACTACTTCATTCCTTCTATGGCCAAATAGTATGCCATCGTATGAATATACCACATTTATTCGTTCATCAGTTAATGAACACTTGGGTTGTTTCCACTTTTTGACTATTACAAATACTGCTGTATCATTCAAGTACAAATGTCTGTGTAGACGTAGGTTTTCAGTTTCCTTGGCTATAAACTGAGGAGTGGAATTGCTGGCTTATATGGTAACTCAATGTTGAACCTTTTCAGGAACTTCCAGACTCTTTTCAAAAAGTGGCTGCACCATGGGACAGTCCCACCGGCAGTGGGCGACGGTTCTCATTGCTTCACATCCTCGCCAGTCCTCGCTCTTGTCTCTAATTATCGCGTAACAGGTGTGAAGTGGCAGCTCATCATGGTTTTGATTTTCATTCTCCTGGTGGCTAATGGTGTTGAACATCCTTTCATGTGCTTTTGGCCTCGTTGGATAAGTGTCCATTCAGATCCTTGGCCTGTTTTTTTAGCTGGGTTACTTGTCTTTTTATTTATTGAGTTGTAAGAGTCCTTCATAAGATTCCAGATGCCAAGCCTTTATCAGATATGATTTGTAAGTATTATTTTCCCAATCGGTGGGCTGTCCCTTCATTCTCTCGGGGGTGTCTTTTGAAGCACGGAAGTTTTTAATTTTGATGAAGTTCAGTTTATCTGTTTTGTTCTTTCACTAGTGCTGTTGGTGTCGGTGTCACACTGAAAAGGCCATTTCCTAGCCCGGGGTCACAAAGATCTGCTTTAATATAAGTTTTCTTCCAAGAATTTTTCTAGTTTTGGCTGTTCCATTGAGGTCCCGATGCAGTTACAGTTGATTTTTGTATATGCTGTGAGGTGGGAGCCCACCCTCATTCTTTTGCGTGAATGTCCAGCACTATCTGTTGAAAGACCATTCTTTGCCCCGTCGGATTGTTTAGCACCATTGTTGAAAATCAGTTGACCATAAAATAGAGCGGTTATTCTAGGTATAGTCATCTGATTAAAATTTAAAATCTAAAAGGATATTAAAATAAGCTAAATATTTCCACGTTTCCAATGTGGGATCATGTGCCTTATTTTGGGGGGCGGGGTACATACATCACCATTATTGCCCACCACTGGCATCAAGGCGGACTGGCTTGCTGGGAATCGCAAGATGTTCACAGAGCTTTTCAAGGCCATCTAGTGCTGCCCCACTGAGGAAGCGGCCAGGAAGGTCAAGTGAGCAGTCCGAGGGAACTCCAAACCTCAGAGATACAGCTTTTAAAATGCAGAGCTCTGAGCAGAGCCTAGAGTTGCAAAATTAAACTGGCTCGTTCTACTTAAAATTGTATGTTCTTCTAGTTGCTGTTGACAGTGAATCCTTCACCAGAGGCCATCGTCAGTGCTGCAGAGATAAAGCTCTTGATTCTGGCATATAAGGTTATATTTAAGATTCTCTAATAGCCCAGGTTCAACAGGACAAAACAGAATCATGTATGGGTTTCTTGGAAAAACAACAACAACAACAAAAAGAAACACTAGCTTTTCTGATTAATTTGGTCTTTAATAAAAAAGGCTCCATGTTAATGTTTTCTTATTTGTTCCCTCTATTTTCTGGATAGAAATATAGCTTCAGGTCAGGTCCTTCTAAATGAAACTGCCGAGCCAGAATCTGAATAGGCTTCATCTTTGCCATCAAATACAGTTTGCCTTATTATCATTCGGGACTATTTAATCCAAACCAATGGGAGGCGAGCCCTGAGTGATGACCCCCAGCTAAAGAGTCTCAGAGCTTACTTCTGGCCCCGACAAATATGAAGTGGTGGTGTGCTGTTGCCCGCTGTCAGAGACAGAGTGAGCGGGGCGTAAATGTTGTGTTTGCTCCATCTGCAAGTGTTATAATAAGTTATTCAAAGCTCTTAGCACAGGACCAACCAGAGCGTGCCTCCCTCTCAGTTCCAGCACGTTATCCTGCCCATCAGATGGATGCTCCTCTGCTGGAGTCTTTGGAAGGTTCTGGTGTCTTTTATTTTAATTGGCGGGCTAGAGCCGACTCCTAGGGTGTGATTTTCATTAGAGAGGGGCTGGAGAGAGGGAGTGTTGGAACAGCCCTCCAAACCCAACCATGAATATTAAACATAATACAATTACAGCTCTCGGACCAATTATTTTTCTTTTCAACGGGCAAACGACGAAATACTCGCTAGATAGGAATTCACGATATCTACCATTGGCTTCTTTCTGGCCCTGGAATCCATTGTCTTGGCAGGATTTTGTGCCCATTTGTCGTGCTACCTGTTTCCCAGCATCGAGTCTCTGACTGGAGGGCTGAGGTTGCACGCCTGGCCAAGGGACACGGTTCAGGTTGGTGGCGCACGCTGTCAGATGCTTGAGGCAGACACCGGTTTCTTAATGTGGATTTGAATGGCTCGTGTGGACTTTGCACACCGTAGGGTGTGCTATTTCTGTCTGTTGACGAGAAAGCAGAGTGATGCCTCTCTAAGGAGATGTCATAAATGCTTTTCCTTTTTTCCTGGGGGGAGAAGTTCAAATCTCTTTTGGCCCGTTTTTGTTTTCCTTAGTGATGTTACACAAATGCTGTATCTTTTGATGTACTTGTTTATTTTGTTTGGAGCCATCCATGCTGGTATCTAAATACAATAGGAAAACAGATGGCAAACTTTGAACTTCTGGACCAAATTTGTGTTTGCCTTTGTCTCCCTAACAGCCAAACTGTAAATTATGGAGTATAAATATTCAACAGAGGAGCTCTTTATGAAAATCACCCCAGCAAAATAGACCCTTATTAACCAAATATGCGCTGAAAAGTACTTGGGCTAGAATCTCCCCCCCGACCCCATCCTTTACAAGGTGCTGTGAGTGAGCAGTGCAGCTGTGCCTACGGGCAGTGCTCCCTTCACAGCATTTACACCTTTTCTCCCTTCTCTTTCGCACAAATGCCTCAAGTGGCTCTAACTGCGGAGAGGGAGACTTTTGTTTTCCGAGCCTGTTCGTGCTCTCCCCGCATCTGTAGCCCCCGACCCCTCCCTGAGTAGGGAGGGCCGCGCGGCCCTAGTCACAGAGCTCGTCAGCGCGCTGCGGGGCCTGGACGGTTCCCCGCGCCGGCCAGGAAGAACGAGCGCATCTCCATGTTCTGGGACCACGTATTTCTCCAGTCCAGTTTTATCTGGAGCGTATGTAAGCTATGTATCCAGTTTAGTCACGGAATGCCTGTGCATCCACCCCCCAGCTTAAGAAACAGCACAGCCCGTACCCCTGAAGAACTCGGGGTGCCCCCTCCCCTCTCACGAATGAGTTCCTGTTTCTGAAACAACCCCGCAGTGTCTCCACTTAGAAGGAAAAGGTGCCTTTATCCCCTTCGTTCTGCTCTTGCCCATCTTCCCCAGGTACCTGCTGTCACCAGTTTGTGTCCTTCCAGAATCTTAAGATTTTTCCCTTTATTTTTTCCTTTCAAAGAGAGAGTGGGGGCGGGGGGCGGGGGGCGAGGGCGGCAGAGAGAGACTCTTAAGCAGGCTCCACACCCAGCGCTCGGAGCCCAACACAGGACTTGATCTCACAGCCCCGAGATCAAGCCCTGAGCTGAAACTGAGTCCGACGCTTAACGGACTGAGCCACCCAGGCACCCCCAAAATCTTAAAATTTTCCAGCTTCACTTAAACAGGTGACCTACACATTCAGAGCTGAATTCAAAAGCACAACAGAGAAGCCAGGCTTCTGGGCACTTCTCTTCCTGAGCAGCCCGGTCCTCCTCCACGGGGTGTCTGCACGCCCACACCTGTCACAGCCCCGGGCCACGCTCCTCACGAGTGGCAGTGGCTTGGTGAGCGCCGCCTGCTGGCCGGGCGGCCCTGCCCCCCCCCCCCCCCGAGAGTCCCGGCCCCTCTGTTCCCAGCCCTAGACCGGTGATGGCTTTATTCCTCAGGTTGCTTTTAGGACCTCTTTCTGTCACTTCAGTAGGATACTTAGAAATATGTAATTCTTATTTTGATTAGTGCTCATGGAGTGTGAGTATGCATGCCTTTCATGAATTCTAGAAAAATACCAATCATTAACTCTACGGATATTGCCCCATGGTGAACTGTCCCCTTCTATCATTTGCATCTCTTAACCCCTCAGTCACATTTTTCATGTTTATCTGTGCTCCATTTTAGGTTATCTTTCAAATTTATTGTCTAATACACAAATTCTTCTGAATTTAATTTCAGGAGTGGTATTTTCATTTCCGGAAGTTTTATGTGGCTTTTTTTTTTTAAGGCAGGCGTCTTGACTCCAACTCCCCACCCCATTTTGGGTGGGCCCGAGTCTTACCGTCTTGCCGCTGGTCCCTGAGGTCGGCACCTGCCAGAAGGCTCGCCCCACCCCAGGTTGTCCAGGCTGCTCTCCAGCTTGGGCCCTGGGGCAGTCGCTTGCTTTGTGACCCCAGCAGTGCCTTTTAAAGGGTGTTATTTATCCAGCAGTACTAAGTGATTTTCAGTGGGAGGGTAAGTTGTCTGAAACAGAAACTCCATCTTTTGCTACTAAAAACAGTGCTGTAGCTAATGGCCTTATATGTCCATGTGTGTATTTTTATACACATATTAGATACAGCCTAGATAAATTCCTAGAAACAAAACTGCTAGGTCAAAAGTAAAGTATATTGTTTGTTGAATATTGCCAGATCACACCCCAAAGAGGCATGCTCACATCAGGCATACATAAGTACCTGTCTGTCCAAGGCTCCCCAGCATGAAGGGTCTCACAGAGTTTACTACCAAACTTGACCTTTGCCAGGTAGATAGATAGGCAACAGGTGGTATCCAAATGTAATTTTAGTTCATAATTTCTCATTACCAGTGAACACATCTCACACATGTTTAAAAGCCATTAGTATTTTCCTGTTAACTTTTTTTCTTAGCTTTTCTCTTATTTTAATATTGGGTTGCCAATCTTTACTTTCAATTCGAATGAATTTTTTTAACAAGAAATTAGCCAGTTACCTCTGTTGCAAACATTTCCCCCCGTTTATCATTTGCCTTGACTTTGATTTTTTTTTCCCCATGTAGGAAAATTTTAAACACTTTTATATATAGTTATCAATATCTTCCTTCTTGACTTTGAGGTTTTTTTGGTTTAGAAGGGCCTTCCCTATTCTGAATATTCTTGTAGCTAATTATACTTAACTCTTTGAGCCATCTAGAATTTATTTTGATGCAATGTAGCTGGTGGAGCTCCAAGTTGAGAAAGTTATTATAGGGTATAGTCTTTAATTGCTTTTATAAGTGAGATCTTTTCTTTGAGTACAGTTTTTAAAACTAGTGGTTGTTTGTACCTAAGATAGCTATTGATTTTGACATATTAATTTCATTTGATTCTGAGTTATTACTGAATTATCTTCAACTATCATTTCTAATAAACTTGTCCACTTCTCATTTATTCTTGTATCTAATTGTACCTAATTTTTATTTTTTTTAAAAAGATTTTATTTATTTACTTGAGAGAATGAGAGACAGAGAGCATGAGAGGGAGGAGGGTCAGAGGGAGAAGCAGACTCCCCGCCGAGCAGGGAGCCCGACGCGGGACTCGATCCGGGGGACTCCAGGAGCATGACCTGAGCCGAAGGCAGTCGCTTAACCAACTGAGCCACCCAGGCACCCTAATTGTACCTAATTTTTAAAACAATGTGAAGTATTAGTAAAAGATCACTGTTTATCTTAAAGCCTTCATTAGAAATAAGTGCTCTATCTCCTCACGTTTCAGTATCCATGATTTGTTGTAGTGACTCGGTGAACTAGATTAATAGATATCCTTGACGAATTCTGTATTTTGGCCCAAGCGCTGACACCGATCTCGTGTTGTCTTTGATACCCTGCTGTCACGGTCAGTTTGGGGGAGGACAGAATGCCGGCTTCACAGACAGACGTGGGAAGCCTTGCCGGGCTGTGGAGCGGTGTGCAGAGTCCCTGGGCTCTTCCGTCCAGGAGGGGCCCATTTAGCTGGTTTGTGGGGTAGTTGCGCCCTTGATGGCTTTCTCAGTCTGCTCCTTGTAGCCCTTTCTATCCTTGGGGGGGCAGGGCAGGTCAGTTTGGGTAATTCTCATTTTTCTAGAAAGTTGTTTATTTCATTTAGGTTTTCAAATTTGGAGACTTAAGAAAATCAGCTTAAACCTGAGTAGATTATGACTCAAGAAACTGAATTACTTAAAAAAAAACTGAAAAAACTAGGTCCATGTATTTTTTCCCCCCCCCCCCCCCCAACCCCGGGCGGTTTTACCAAACATTTACTAAACTCTCCCCTTCGTCATTCTAAAGCTTCTTGTCCTGAAGTCCACCCTTCCTGTGTTGTTCTACTTTGTGATCCATTCAGAGCACTTACTGTTGTTAATATGTGGGTTTGTCCTGCGTGCATCCATGACTGAGGAAGCATGTTAGGTCTTGAGTGGTCGATCTGGTGCTACATTTGAGTGTTTTATTCATCTCTCCAGGGCCTGTGTGTTCTGCCAGGATTTTGCTACATCCCTTTATTTTCGAAAGTATCCACAGGTAGCTGATTTGGGGTCTTTTTCTGTTAAAAAAAAAAAAAATCTTAATTATGCATTTAAACTTGGTAGCTACACCGGATATAGAATTTTTGGTTCAAATTAATGTTCCTCATAACTCTGAAAACAATAGATCTAGTGTGTGCATGCTCATAACTGAGAGTTTAGGACACAGAATGTGTTTCAGATCATCTCCCCTCAACACTTGTCGGGACCACATATAACATGTCAGCATTGGGTTTGTCCAGCTCCCCCGCTGGGTGGTAGGGTCTTTTCCTTCTTGACTTGCAGCGCAGAGGCTGTTAAATTCACCTGTACTGAAATTTTGCCACATTTAATTTTTGCTCTTGTGGCTTATTTCCAGAACTATGTTGGTGTTTCTGCTGGATGAGAAATTTCTGTCTCATTATCTAATTTGTCCATATGTGGAAATTCAACATATTCTTAGGTAAAGAGTAAAGAGGTTCTTAAATTCAGATTATGACAAAGCAAGTAATTGCTTTGAGACTTCAGATAAGTGGCAGCCAACTGTCCACATAGTCAACCATAGACAGACACATCCCTTTCCAAATTTCAACAAGAAGGTAATGAACTTACAGAGTCAGTTAAAGACCGGAAAAGTGTTATTTCCCAACCGGGTAAGGATCTGGGTTGCAGACGCGTGTGGCTGGTTTATCTGCTGCCCTTAACAGAATCTTAGACGGCCAGCACTACTACTGTGCTGGACACCTCACTTACCACTGGGACAGCCTGCACAGTTGCACGCCAGTCCCCGCTCACCTTCCCTCGGAGCAGACTCGTGCTCAGGGCAGGCGTCTTCCCTGTCGAGCAGAGAAAGCATGGTATTTCTCTTGAGTCTCTCTTGTTCCAGGGGCTTTTAAGTCATTCTGACTAGAGAGTTGCAAGCACTGTAAGCGAGCTCATTCCTCGTGCATCTTAGCCTCTGTGACCATGCATAAGGGGATACAACGTCCCTGCTGGTAGTTAGATGTTTGCAACCGAAGGGGTTTTTGTATGTTCTGTTTTCACAAAATCGTTGTGCATAGACCAGCACCACTGGGGATGAATGTGTCATTTCAGGCTTTAACTTGCCTCCCATTTCCCTTCTCTGTGCTTGTCGTGGGCCTTCCAGGGTGAGGATCCACGACCTCCGCACTGACAAAATCGCCCTGTCGCTGTCTGCCCACCAACTGGGAGTCTCTGCAGTGCAGATGGATGACTGGAAAATCGTCAGCGGAGGCGAGGAAGGCCTGGTCTCCGTGTGGGATTATAGGATGAGCCAAAAGCTGTGGGAAGTGCACTCCAGGTAACGGGGTGCTCACGGTGCCAGGCGGCCTCTGAGCCAGCTCCCCACACCGTCGTTGGCGTAGCCCCTGGGCCGGCTGCAGGGGTTCCGTTTCTCAGGCCAGGAACCCCGGTCCCTGGAGAGGCAGCTCCTCTGTTATCGCTGCCAGGACTCCTGCCCAGCTCGGGTCGACAAGACCCAGTGGAGTCTCCGACGCATAAGGTAGGGCAGCCAGGTCAAGGTGCAAAAGCAGGCAAGGTTAAAAGACGAATTGGCTGCTGCTTAGAGAGCACTGGGAGCTAGTGCTCACTCCCTTCAGCAGCTTTTATTTTTTTTTTTTAAAGATTTTATTTATTTGGGAGAGATATTTGAGAGAGAGAGAGAATGAGAGATAGAAAGCATGAGAAGGAAGAGGGTCAGAGGGAGAAGCAGACTCCCTGCTGAGCAGGGAGCCCGATGCGGGACTCGATCCCGGGACTCCAGGATCATGACCTGAGCCGAAGGCAGTCGCTTAACCAACTGAGCCACCCAGGTGCCCCCTTCAGCAGCTTTTATTAGACTCGAGCCCTGGGTGACTGCTGGACTCTCTCCAGCCGGGCCTTACTCAGCGAGCAGGTGTGTCATCTTTTTTCCGGCTTTCTGTGGTGATGCGTGGACTTGCCACCAGGTGGTGCCAGAAGGCAGCTAGAACTCGGCCATGGTGCCATTCCCCGAAAGAACTGCCTTAAGCAGCCTGTCCACCTCCCCTTCTAGGGCAGCTCTCCCTGCAGCTCCGGCCCCAGGGTATGGCACTATCCCCTCTCTAGCCATTGTTGCACATTGTCGCAGCATGAAAGCACCTGCAGATGGTCCATACCTCCATGGTAAAGGAGGGGGCTTTTAGGACTCAGGCCCACACCATGAGCTGGGGAACCTGGAGAACTTACCCAAGGCCAGCCAGCCCGAAATGGGGCTGTTCTCTACCGCAGGCGGCTAACTTCCTTGACATCCGAAACACCATGTTGCTGGGTAGTCAACCAGACAAGCACCCAGGCTTGTCCTCTGTCAATGAGAAGCTTGGCATAGGGTTCTAGAGCCCAGTTTCAGGGGGCTCCCTTTCCTACGGCTCTCCTGTTGTGTTCCAGGCACCCCGTTCGTCACCTGGCCTTCACCAGCCACAGCCTCATCACGGCCAACGTGCCCTACGAGAGGGTGGTGCGCAACACGGACCTGGACAACTTCACTGCTCACAGAAGGTCAGTGGGCTGGGGCTGCAAGGGTTCAGAGCAGCCCCTCTCGGTTTGATGTTGTGAGGAGAACCCCGCCAGGGTCCTCTCTCAGGCACGGCCGTGCTAGCAGTTGTGAGCGCCTCCCCGGGAGAGCTGGGGCGCCCAGGGGCCTGGCCAAGCCCCGTCCTCCTCAAGCTGCGGGGTGACTCTCCCTCTCTCCCCCCCTCCGCCCCGGCCATGCCCTCGGCCAGACTTGTCTCGAGTCCGGGGATTCCGAGTGTCCGAGGGACACGCGTGTTACGGGAAGCACTGTCCTGGGTGCAGCCTGGGGTGGGGGCTGGCAGCGCTGTGCTGACGTGCTCGCTGGCCCTGTGCTTCCTCTAGGCACCGCGGGCTGATCCACGCCTATGAGTTCGCCGTGGACCGGCTGGCCTTCCAGAGTGCGCTTCCCGTCTGCCGAGCATCTGGCGACACGGCGCCGGCCTACAGCTACGACCTTGCGCTCGCCTTTCCCTAGGACTGTGGTTGAGGGCGCCCCTCGTGGGGGAGCTGGGAGAAGAAAGCCCCCCTCCCGCCCCAGCCTAGCCCACACCTGTCGGACCCCACAGGTTCCTGAACTGCCTGTGGGCAGGACAATGGCGTTGTTTTCTCTCTCGGGCTCTGAGTGCCACACACTGTCCCTCCTTCCTCCTGCATCTGCTGCCCTGGTGATGGGGTGGGTCTCCCCCCGCCATCTGTACACTACCCTGCAGGGCCCTGCTCGCCACCTTTCCAGTCTTCAAGCCCTTTGCTCTCAGGGGAATGGGGCTCTGAGATCACATATGCACTCTGGGTTGTCCATTACCCCCCCCCCCCCCCCCCCCCCCGTGCAAACCTAGGCTAGCAGGACTCTCTTCTCAGTTTTTACCACAGTTTATAATTATTTATACACTTACTGCATTAAGGACTGTTTACTTTGTATCACATGTTGTGGACACCACAGATTATTTTCTACCAATCGGCTGCAAAAACACCCTCCACCTAGGATGGACAAGCTGGATCCTAAACCACTGGGCGAAAGCAGGGCAGTACTGGGGAACTCTTCCAAAAGATTAAGAGGGCAAACCATTGCATTACTCTTGACTTAGACTGTTCTGAGCAGTGGCCACTAATATCCCTTCAAAATATGAAAGCAAAAATTGATAGAACTACAAAGAGAAAGTCCATGTTCCTAGTGCGTGATCAACAGATACAATCAGTAAAAAAAAAAACATGGATTCAGAGGATTTACTTAATAGAATTAGGGTTTTGTGCCTTTTTAAATATCCACAGACCACGCACAGAAAATGGCTGTCTGAAGACCACAAAGACACATCCAGGCCCAAGTCAGTGGACCCCCTGATGCAATAAAATTAGATAAAGTGAAAAAAATGGAAAATGTGAACCCTCTGGGCCATGAAAACACTGAATATCAAAACCCCAGGGGTGAGGCCAGAGTAGACAAAGAGAAGTGAGGCAAAAATAGATAAATGGATAGCTGTCACCTCAACTAGTGACCCCAAAGGAAGGAATTAAGGGTTATGATGGAATAGAAAACCAACAAATCACAAAGTTAATCATAACACCAAAACCCTATGCTTGCCCCATTTTACACCAGACCAGCCTTTGGAAAGCCAAAAAAAATTTTTTTTTAGTGAGTAGAGGGGCAAGTGAGAGAATCCTAAGCAGACTCCCCGCTGAGCACAGGGCTCGATCCCACAACCCCAAGATCAAGAGCAGGATGCCCAGCTGACTGAGCCACCCAGGTGCCTCCAGAATACACACCTCTTGATACAGAAAAGCACAAGGGGCTGTGAGAAACCGAAAAAAGGAGGTAATTATGCACACAGGATTTTCAGGGTGGGGATGATCTACCCACATGAGTCCGAGAGAAAAACGAAGCTCTCCTACTGTACATGAGTGTATAAAATTGGAAGTATTTTCAGAGTGCTTAAGATATTCCATCATTACAAACCTCTGTGCAACTCGATAGGACAGTGGACCCAGAGAAAGAGCCGCACCTGGGACTCGTCCCTTGCTTTCAGACGGCCTTCTGCTTCCTTTCAACCAAATTACTTCCGAAATGAAGCTAGTCTGCAGTTTGCAGATGAAGTATTTACTCCTGTTGTCATGTGGTGCTCTGACCCCCTCGTGACCCCGCTCTCTAAGGTTTTTCATCTCTCAGAGCCCTAGTGCAACTGGACCGCTAAGTAAACACATTTTTCTTTTAAGAGGCAGGCCCTTTCAGTTTGAGTTCACCACTCATCTTACAGATGTGTTCTCCCTTCCCAGCTTTGCAGCCATGAAAGGTCCTTGAAAACCCAGAAAATTCTACCAAAACTAAAAATAGTTTTAAACTATTGTCATTTGCTGCCAACAGTAGTCCAGTATAAAATGTCACGATTATAGGGGTTTTCTTTCCTCCCCAACCGGTTTATAACCTCTCTCAAGGAAAATTGCCTGGTTCTGTGAAGGAGGGTTTATCAGATCCAGACTGAATCCGAGTTTGCTGCTGCAAACTTTACACCGTGGAAGGTGGGGAAAGGACCAGAGTTCCTCTAGAAATCAACATTTACCCAGTGACTTAAAGAAAACCCTTTGGCCCACGTCCACCCCTTCCCCTCACCCCACCTTACCTTCATCCCCATTGGCTAGTTTGAGGGAGTTTCTTTGCAAGTTCAGAGTTGTGAGCAGATGTATCATTTCCTTTTCTTCTGTAGCTCTTCTGCTGCTCAGACTCTTCCCCCTCCGTCTCCCCTAAAGAGAGGAAACTCATGTCACTGGGGGAGCCAGAGGGCCCAGTACCCCAGAGCTCTTGGGTCTTAAAATGTCATCTGCCTTTTGCTTATACTTTATAAAATGTCTTTTGGTTCTAATAAATTTTTAAAATCCGTTGCTTGTTCACTTACTGGTTTCCCTGGCCAGGTATCCTGGGACCTACCCCCGCCTACCACAGTTCCTGCTCTGGCTCAGAGTAGAGTTGAACCACCCAGAACCACCCCTTCCACAGGTTCCTAGCCCGGGGTCCAAGAGACCCAAAACTACACAGGAGCACTTTCTGGGAAGAAGTCCGGTTGGCTTTCATCAGATTCTCAAAGGGGACTGCTGGGCCCACCCCAGCCCAGAGAATTTCTTCTTTGCCCCTAGACTGTGCCTTTTAAGCCAAGCCATGAGCTGCCTTGGTGCGGCTGTTGCCCAGCCAATAACGTGTTTAAAAGCTACTCTGGGGATGGCCTCACCTTCCCCAGGAGGGAGAAATCGCACCTTGGGCTGACGATGCCCCCAAGAGGAGACTTTTGGTCTGTTCTGAAAGGGAAAGAGGAAGTCCCCTACCGCAGCACCCCACTTCAGAATTACAGGCCCCACATTTAGGCGGATGGCACTCCCCCCCACCCCCGCACTTAAATGACAAACACCAGCTTACTGCAGACGGACCCTGCCCACCATGGAAGAGAAATTGCTTCCCCCTGTGAGGGCACAGCCCTCCCGTTAGAACCGTCTGGTGGCCTGCCATCACAGGCAGCGGCTGCAGCGGCGGCCAGGAGCTTCTGTGAGCCACGCAGGCCCGCCCGCCTCGCCCCTGCGGCCAGGCCAGATGCTTACCTGGCTGCTCGGGCAGGCCCTGCCGGCCTCGCTCTGGCCAGGGCCGCCTCTGCCGTGTGGTGGCGGCTTCCCTCTCGCTGGTCTCCGGCAGGCGCCAGGCAGGGTAGGCTTTCGGTCTCCGATGCTCACCTCAGGCTCCCAGCAGCAGGCTTTCCACGCCTGCTTGGCACCAAGGGCCTTTCCTTCCCTTGGGATGGAGGGAACACTATCTGCAGCCCCAGGGGCTGAGCCGGGCCCATCTTTTCTTCCCCTGCCCACTGCCAGCAGTGGGCTGGCCCATGCCCTCTGGGGGGCCGGGGGGTGGGCAGGAGCTGCTGCTCAGCATCCCCCTCACCCTGATGGCTGCCCTGGGGCTGAACACGGAGGAGCCTGGCCCCCTTGCTGACTTAGTCGGGTTAGAGGGATGAGCAGCCACCGCGGGGCCAAGGTCACCCGCCACTGAACCCCAGCTGGCACTTGCCTCCCGATTCTGGAAGAGCCCAGAGACAAAGGCAGTGCTGATGCCCTGGGAAGTTGTGGTTAAAAAAAAAACAAAAAACCTGGCTCCTCTGGCTCCCCTTCTCCAAGGCCTTCCCAAGGTCACTGTGTGGGAGGACAGCTTGCAAAGCAGGTGTTTGCAAAACCCTTGCCAAGGCAACTTGTATGTTTAACTCTCTCAGCGGCTTAGCTTTGGCAGGCAGGTGGGGGCAGGGGCAGGTGCACAGGTGCCCGGCCTCCCATGAGCAGAGCACAAAAAGAACTTGCTAGTCCCTTGGGCCAGAGAAGAATAGAGTTGTTTTGTTGAAGTCCAGCAAGAGGGTGCTTGGCTGGAATTGGGAGCTGTTATGAGCTGTTATGATCGTACCCTCTTCCCTTACCATAATTCCTGTCTAACGTGGCTGCAGGATGTGTTCCCCGAGCTTCTCCTCTTCGATTTCCGTGACACAGCCCTCTGGTGAACCTACCAGACCGATGCATTTGTGTCAAATTGCCAGATTCTTTTAACACCTAAAAGCTGAGTTCTGGTAACTTTTCCGTGATGCGGCGGCAGGGGACCGGGCCCCCACATGCGACCTGACCACTGCCACGCGCCCTCCCCGAGCTCGGTCCCCACCCACAGCCCGAGGCCCTCCAAGCACGACCGTGCTTCCCTCAAATATTTGACTTAGCATTGATTTCTGCCCATTTCCTTTTAGCCGCTGGTGTCATTCCTGATAGAGGGAGGGCTGTTCAACAAGTATATCTGTTGATTCACCAACCTGCCTGTTTTAGAACAAATTCCAAAACACACATCACTTGCTTCAGATGAGGTGCTCCATCAAGGACCCCGGAGGGCGGGGGTGGCTGTGCAGCCCGAAAGCCCCTCCCAGGCACCCTCGCTGGCCTGGCAGGTAACAGGTGCGGTTTCTGAGCCTCTTGCCTCTGCATAGACCGCACCACCCAAATGGCCATCCTGAGACCCGTCCCCCGTGCCCGGAGCGGCAACTCTTTGTGAACCAAAGGCCGGCAGCCCTGCTAGACTGTGGGGAATTAACCTGCCCTTTCTAGAGGCAGGTTTGCACCAACCAACAGACAACCCTGATCATCCCCTAAAGGACCGAATGAGCAAAACGGCCACCTCACATGCTTAGCACCCTGGGAGCCGGTGGGAGGCCTGTCAACTCTGCAGGCCACCCTAACCCTGCCAATCAGAGGACACCCTCGGTGACTGGGAACAACTGAGCTCTCTTTAGAGCCACATGGACGTGGTGAGTAGCTCTCATTCTAATTAGCTGTTTAGGTAAGCCGTGACCCTCAGTGGTCTGAGCACATGAAAACGTCTGATGTATGCCCACGGGGGATGCACATATGCCCCTATCTCCCAAACTAAAACTCAGGCCACAGAGGCTGATGGAAGATTCATTATTTATACAAAACGCTTTACACTAACGAACTGCCTTTGTGGAGGAGCACAACATCAAAGCAAACTGGGAGAGTCCCAGAAGATCCAGGCCTACGGTGGCCACACCAGCGGTCCTACTGCTCAAAGGCAGAGGGGGTCCCCGTCCAGCTTGCCAGGGCTGGGGAAGGGCGGGAGGGCCGCCTCCGCGAGGCTGCCGGGGGCTCCCCCAGCAGGGATGCTGCTGACAGAGCGCCGGATTCCACGCACCAGGCCATCCCACTGGCAGCCGGGAAACCGAGGGCGTCAGCAGGACGATCCCCCAAGCAGTCAGGGCGGACAGGGGCCCCGCGTCCCGCTCCAGGAAACTGGCTGGCTGGCTGCTTCCCAGTTCCTTGGCCCACCTGATGGCGGACACCTGGAGGGGAGGAAGCCGAGGCCTCTGCCTTCGCCCCCACCTACCGCTCTGGAAATGGCAAAACACTTGAGGAAGTGCTAGTCTAAGCAGCAGAGCTCTGGAAGTGACTTCAGACGCTCTCTACTTCCGCACAGATGGGGCTACGCTGCTGGACAGCCGTCCGCCCTGACCTGGGGGTAGTGGAGGCCAGCATCCCTCAGGCCCCGGGGTCCAGGGGGCAGTCCTGCTACGCGCAGACTACCAAAAGGATGCCAGCAAGGGTCCGCTCTCACCTCCAAGGTCCTCAATGAGGAGCGTTTGCCAAACCCCCACCGCCACGGTGCACCAGCCTCGGGACTTCCGCCCCAAACACGATCACACTTCCCTTCACCCCGCCTCACTGCCTGGTTCCAGCTTCTCACTTAAATCCTCAGCACTGCAGTCGCATCCGCATGAACGGCCCCAGAAAGATGTCAAAGAAATGGGCTGACCTGAGTGCCTCCGGGAAGGGCAAGCCAGGGCCTGGCGAGCCCAGGATCAAGGCTGCGTGGGGTGCCCTCCTGCACCTTTCACGTTCTGAACCCTGACGCACACCTAGTAACAAAGCCATGGAAATGCAGAATGCCAATAACAGCGGTTGTCAGTTACCACAACTTTCTTGGGAGGCTAGAGAGGAAGCCCCCGGTGAGTGTGGGTGGAAGGAACCGAGCGAGGAGGCCTGGAATGCCACCAGCAGCGACCGACCATGGTGACCACAGCCACGCTGGCCCCACTGAGCGCCGACTCCGAGCATTTAGCCCAAGCCAGCCTCTGCTGACCCACTGGACACAGCCCCCAACCAGATGGACAACCTTCACTTCCCTGCCCCCAGCACAGCCCGCCCCTGAATCAGAAGGTGACTAGAGCTTTGGGAGCCACTGAGCGGGAACAGTCACCTCCCCTGCTGCCACCACCACTGGGGTCTGCCCCACGCTGGGCCCGGGAGGCACGTCACCGCAGGTCCTCCTTGTCCTCTCCTCCGGCCCAGACGCTCGGGTCGCGACACCGCGGGAGCCTCGCCACCCGCATCCCGGCCGCCACGGAGCGGGGAGCTGCCGTGCCTCGCCCGACCCAGCCCTCGTGCAGCGGAGAGGGCGAACACTTCACCCAAATTAAACCAGAAAAAGCAGGAGAAACCCTCCTCTCTGCCAAACCAGCCTTTGGAAACTAGCCGCTGCCTGCTCCTTTTCAGCCTTGTGCCACCAAGTGGCCAGACCACCAAGTGGCCGCGGGAAACAGACAGGAGCCACGTTCATTAACAAACCAACCGTTTTCTTTTTTTATTAGAGATAAAAACAGCGAAGTTCCACATACCACACCCTAGGGAAAACGAGACAGCGGAGGACTGGGGACTATTTACAAGAGCCAGAGCCGAAGGACACCTGCGGCCTCGGGCCCCGTGGGAGGCTGCGGGCACAGTGCGGCTTCGGGGGGCAGGCGGGTCAGTGGCAGAGGGCGATGGTTTCCATGTTAAGGAAGCGCACGTGCATCTTGGTCTCGATGTCTATCCCCTGCCAGATCTGCAACGGACAGAGCACTGTGAGCGTGTGTTCCCACCACCGCCCGGCCCGGGGCCTCACGCGGGTCCCCCCACCCGCCCTCCCCGCCACCAGGGCAGGTGAAAACCAGACGGCTGGCTTCAAGACCGTGAGCTGAGCGAGGAAGAGAAACTTCCCTCTGCCTTTCAGCAGGTTAATTTGGCTCTGACATTTGGATCCCTTCTGATATTGTCACAGCAAGTTATTATTAAGAACGGAATCCAAGCTCTCGGCTCCAAGGCATTTCAATCCCACCCACCCCACTTTGGGCTGATTTTCATGCAGATTCCTTAACCCCATTAAACCTCCTCTTCATCAGTACAATGCCGAGACCACCACCTGCGCTGCCCACATAAGTCACGCAACGCTGGGGGCTCAAACGGAATCATCCGCGGGAACATTTTGTAAGCTATTAAGTACTGTGCAACTGCCAAGTTTTATTAAGCCATCTTCCTTAATTAAAAGGTCACAGCAGTTTGGTCTTTCTAACGTCCCTGGGATAGGTCACCCTGTTCTACACACACAAGCTTATGCCCGGGAAGGATAATTTCTGCCCACAGATGCCCATTGCCTCATACCTACCTGGTCCTGGTTCTGCCGTTACAGTCCCTCCCGGCCTGGGCCCCGGGGGACACCTCGAGGCCGCCCGACCCTATCTGCCACACTACAGACCCCCCCGCCAACTCCCAGGACTACACTTGCCAGCTCCTTGGCCACTCAGGGCCCGAGAGGGCCACAGATGGAGAAATGGCTGGCCGCGGTGGGCATGACTTGTCTCCCTGCTTGTGTGACAAGTTCAAACCCTCGGGCTGTCACCTGCAGCATTTCCAGGGACAGTCACCAGGCTGTGAGCAGGCTCAATCAGAGCCCTGTCGGCACCCACACTTGCCACTGTCACACGCCCACCGTTCCCCCAGCTACTTTGTGGTCTCCTGCACCTGCTCTGGGTGCTGTGGGGTCTGGTGAGGGTGCAGAGCGATTAGGTCCGGCTCCCGGGGAGCAGCTCCAACCCTCATTCCCAGGGAAGCTACCTGGGCACCCAGGGTGCTTTCTGCTAAATGCTGGGTGGCAGCAGAGGCACTGGTGAGGCTCAGGGGAGTGGAAGGGCCAGCTGGTCAGGAAAGGCCCCCGTGGTGTGGGGACAGCCTTGGGGAACACCGGAGCCATGGGGTGGCGGATAGGGGAAGCCTTCTGGGGAAGAAGCGGGCTCTCTCGGGCTTCTTTGCCCGTCCAGGCCTGGTGTGTGAGGACAGAGGCTGTCCACCTAGACCCAAAAGCTTCTGCTGCCTGCCCCCTCCCTTGCAGAGCTCACTGCTGACCGGCCAGGTTAGCCCTGCAGCCTGGGAGGAGCGCCCATCTGAGCTGCCCCTGGGCTCCGTGGGGCTGTGACCACCCAAGTCCTGGCCGGGCTCCAGGCCCAGGCCCGTCCGCTCCCTCAGGTCGGTCAGAGGCTGGTATGGCACACTGGACCAGAGCCTCTGGGTCCTGTTCCCCCGACTTCTGTCCTTCCTCTAATTCCAGAACGAGCCTGGCCGACCCACTGTCAAGGTACGCACGCAGTGCCAGAGGGCAGAGTGGGCTCGCCTCCCTCCGCTGGGTATGTACCCATCAGTGCAGTGAGGGGTCTTGGTTCCTAACCTCAGAGCACGTTTGGGACAGCAGAGGCCTGGTGCCCACCTGTGGGGGCTGGAAGACTGGACGGCTATAGCCAAGGCACAGGAAAAGCAAGCAACAAAACCCCACACAGCTGGTATTCATATAGGCATAGAATACTCCAGAAACTGGTTCCAACCGTCAACAGCGATGCTTATGACAAAGGCGACCAGGGACTCGTAGGAGACAGACAGGTTTTGTTGGAACCCTTTTGTACTGCTTCAAGTGCCCTGGCCACAGGTGAACATTACTCCTCCAATAAAAGTAAGTAAAACATGTGTTCTAAAGGTCACGCCCAGGCATGACCCCTTTCCACAGAGATGCGGGTCTCTTCCTGATCAGCGGACACCCCTCAAGCCCCACCTCTCCTCCTAGACACCCACCTTCAGGAAGTCATCGAAGGTGATCCCCTCATATACCTGGTCAGGCTCCTGGGAACAGAGCACATGCAGAGTGAGCGGCTTCCGCCAGGAGACCCCTCTCCCTCCCCAGGACACAGATGGTGGGGCCCCTTTAGTCACGAGAAGAGCGGGGTCCCTCCAGACTGCTGCATCCGGCTTGAGGCCATCACCCTGAACTCCAACGTCCCCTTTGTTGGCGTGACAGCAGGATAGAAGGAGGGTGCGGGCTAACCAGGGCCCCACCCGAGCCCCCCAGGGGGGAACCCGGTGGATGAGGGCGTAAAGGAAGTGGGTGGGCACAGAGGCACAGACTCCCCTTCCCCTCAGCCACCAATGGACACCTCCTGCCATTTCCCGGTCCTACCTCACTGTACCCGCCCTGACCCTCTGAGCTCACTGACCACTGGGGCGGGGGGGGGGGGGGGGGGGGGGGCGGGAGGGCTGGATTCTGCGGCCCACCCCTCGTGCCCACTGAGTCACCATGATAAGGGCCACCTGCCGGGCCTCTCCCCCAGCCGGTCATGGTCAGTGCCAGTCTCCATCTGCGTCTGTCCCGCTCTGGGCACACCCGGACCTCATGAGGCCAGAGGTGGGGCTCCTGGCCCTTGTGCTGCTATCTCGGGCTCTGGCACCGCCAAGCCTCCCCCAACCTCACCCCCGGGCTGTGGAGCCCCGTCTGTAATTAGCTCTCCTAATTACAGGTGCCTGTACAGGGTGCCTGCAGCACCCTTTGTGACAGTGACAACCCGGCCGCCATCCGTGTCCATCCACGGAAGACAAGCTAAATAAATCCTGGTCATCTGTGCTACCGATTACTAAGCAGCCATTAAGAAGGGGTCGACCTCTATGTGTGGATGCGGAAAAGGCTCCAAGATCCAGAGTGGACAGAAACACGGAGGAAGGTGGCAGCAGCTCCTACGCTGCTAACCGGACAGCCACCGTCCACCCTGTGGAGGGGGTGGGGGGAGGGCCGTACGGAGAAGACGAGAAGGGATCTGTTCAATTCCAGTTTGTGTAAATCAGAAATAAAAGACATACACGTATACGCCAGTGAGTATTGAAAGATAAGCCCCAGGAGATCGTACACCTCTCCGGAGTTGTCCTGCTGTCTACTGAAGGAAACAGCGGGCACCCTGGGTGTCTGCCGCCTGGATCCTGCCCTTACTCCCATTTTAGAGACAAGGCCACTGAGGCTCACGGAGGCCAGGCCACTGGTCTAGCTGGGAGGAGCCCAGCGGGCTCCAAGCATCTGATTGGATTCCTCACCCTTTGGGGTTTCCTAACACTTGTTTTTCGTACAGAAAACTAATCTATATATACTTTCAAATCTTATAAATGCAACCACTTCTCCAGTTTCCAGGGCCTGTCCCCTGGGGCTCCCTGCTCTTCCCGCCCAGGGGCATGGGGAGAGGTGGATGCCCCAGGGACCCGGGGTTGCCTTCAGAGAGAGAGCAGCCGAGGAGAGCTAATTACAGACGGGGCTCCACAGCCCGAGAGCAGGACGGGAGGGTGGGCGTGCGTGGAGGGAGGCAGGGGTGGGTGGGGGCAGCCCCCCATCCCCCCAGCTGAGACCCCCAGCCTAGCAGCCCCATCCTCAAGCCATGGGTCCTTCCAGAGAAAGACACTCTGGAAAGCCCGCACTGCTCCAGTCAAGAGCCGGCTCTGGAAGCCCACTGGCGCCCCGGTGGCAGCTCGGGCGGGCCCGTTAAGCGTCCTCGGAGGCCGCACGGTACTGAGCCGCGTGGCCGGCCCTCGTCCTGCACGCAGGTGTGAGCGCCCACAGCTCATGTATCTGGCCGATGTTTGCAGGAGAAGATATTTTAAGAGCACACCGAGGACCCGTAAATAAAAGAAAGACACTCGGGGCACACACCCGGAGAGCAGATATCGGCTCTAAGATGCCTCCGCTTCTGAGGTTTGTGCAGCTTATGCAGGTCAGCAGCTATCAGCCGCCAACTATTTTACTGCAGCAAATTAAGAAAACTGTCACCAGTTGAAAGTGGAGCGGGATGGGGAGCCATTTAAAGGAGGAGAGGGTCATTAAATCAAACGGGAATTTGGCTCGACAACAGGGCACGGATCCCTGCGCTCCCCACTGAGGTCACCAGCCCTCTGTGCCGCAGGCAATTCGCTGAGTGGGGTGGTTTCCCAGAAGCCTCCCCCGGGGTCTGAGAGACAGACAGATAAAACACAGGCCAATACAAGGACCGCAATGACCACAGCCCCCACCCCTGGGGAGCAGGCCCCGCGATGGCAGGCTTGGAGCACAAAAAGCAGGTTCCGGCAGGAAGACACCCCTCCACTCAGGCCCTGGTGAGCCCAAAGCCACAGGTGTCTGGAGCCACGGCCACATGAAATACACAGGTGTGAAGAGGCGATGGCCTCAGTGGGACCAGCCGAAACCCTCAGCGAACAAAGTCACAGAGAGGGTTGGGTGCCTGTCCTCGGGGTCCTGGGGCTCAAAGCCACCATGTCAGGGGCTAGCCAGCCCGGACCCAGCCCTACAAGAGTGAGTCCACCAGGCATAGTAAGGATCGCTGCCCCTGAATTCCGGAAAGTTCTTTATGTCCTTGGTTTCCCCACCAGGAACACGAGACTACAAACCTACGAAACGGTGCACGGGGTGTCCCTAGGATGATGTGTGCACAGACCGTGCAGCTGCCCTCGGGGGACAGGAGCGTAGCGGGGGCGGGGGGCGCCCGGCCTGCCTGGGGCGTATCTGCACGTGCCCCCACAGCCCGACAACCCAGCGCGTGCTTGCTGGTAGCCCCTGCTCACTCGGTCACCGCGCAGCACCCCCTCTGTGGACCAGCTACGTCTGTGCCCCTCTCGTTACTGGTTCTTCCCCGGGGACGAACGCGTTCCCCCGCCAGGGACACCTGGCCGTGTCTGGAGACGTCCTCGGTTGTCACAACCGGGAGGGAGTGACTGGCATCCAGTGGGTGGAGGCCAGGGACGCGGCTAAACAGGACTGTCCCCACCACGGACTGCTGTCCCGCCCCACGAGTCACCAGCACCAGGGGGAGCAGCCCTGCTCTAACCGGTCCACAGTCCTGAGAGATGCCCCAGCCAGCTCGACACCAGCATGACCCGACGAGCCTCCAAGGGTGTCCAGCACCCGTGCAGAGACCCCGATGCTCAGCCCGGCCGCCGGCCCTCGGCAGCAACGTGGAGCCTCCACGGCCACCCACCTCTGGCCCGCGCATCCCTTCTGGGGGCCGGTGGGGGGCTCCCCTCCACAGGCGCCGGCCCTGAGCCCTGCTTCTGCATCTTGTCGACGCACGTCACCACTCCCAGGTCTGCGCCGGGGCCCCAGACGAAGGAGCCCAGAGGGGAGCCCCTGCTGACCCTGTCCGTCCCCAGGCCGGAAATCCCCTCCCAGCCACTGTCCTAGATTGACGACAGTGTGGCGAGCCGATGGCCTGGGGGTCTCCCCTCATGGCCTTCCAGAAGCCAGCCGGGCAAGGCGGGGCAGGGGTCGGTCGGGGGCAGGGGGTCGGGGGTTCCAGGGACACGGCTCACCATCTGCCCCACACATACGCTGGCTGCCTCCATCATGGCCCCGTCGGCGATGGAGCGGGCCGACTCCTTCTCGATGTGCGGGTTTCCGGAGAGCAGCTCCTCTACCACCTGCCGGGCGAGGTAGACACACGGTGACCTCGGGCCTCCGTCCGGGCCGGGGGCGGGGAGGGGCCAGGAGCCCTGGCCGGCGGGCGGAGGAGCATACTTTACATTTCGATATTCTTCCAGGGTGATGCGGCCGTCGCTGTCCGAGTCATACATGTGGAACAGAACTGGGGGCGACAGGGGGGGGGGGGGGGCTCGGTCAGACGAGCCGGGAGGGGAGCCCTGCGTCCCCCTGCTTCCCCAACCTTCTTGCTCAAAATGAGCGAAAGACATCCATAATGTAGGGGTCAAGGGCAAAGGCCGTGGGGTCAGACTGCCTACTTCCTGGTGGGTGACCTCGGGCAAATGACCCAACTTCTCTGAGCCTCAGCTTTCCCATCTGTCAGATGGGAATAACAACAACAGCATCTACTTCTGGGTGCTGCACGGGCTCAGGGAACCACAGAGCTGGTGGATCAAGACCAAGGATCCCTGCACACTTTGAGCACAGAGGGGACACTGATGCAAAGACAGAGCAATGTTATTTCAAATTGTCATTCTCAGGGCACCTGGCTGAGCCCCACGTTGTGTCATGGACCCCACTGCCAACATTCTGGCCTCCGGCCGGTCTGAGCCGGCCCCCCGTGAGCAGAGGGGAGGGACACCAGCACCTCCTCTGGTTAGTCCACTTTGTGTCATTCGCTTTGCCCCTTGATGGACATCACTCTGCATCGGGCAGCCCAGGAAGAGGCCAAGAGCGGAAGAGAAGGCAGCCCCTCCGGCCCAGCAGCTCAGCCTGCAGCTCACCAAGTCCCCCACACTGCCACTGATCCAGCATGGACCGGACACCCCGGGCAACGTGCGGCAAACATCTTCACGTCTCAGCCACACGTGACCCCATGAGGCGAGGCTGCCCTGAGCCCATTTCACACACAGAGAAGTTAACATGTTTGCCCACGGCCGCCCCGTTAAGGGAAGGGAAACTGGGAGCCCCCACGACCTCTGACCTGGCCCTCAGAGCAGGTGGGACGCTGGGCCGACACTGGGCTGCCCCCCTGGTCCGGAGCACCAGAGGGGGGCCTCTGGGGCCCCCAGCCCGGACAGTTCCCACCAGCCCTCACGTACGCATTCCAGAGCTAAATACGGCCCAGTCCCCATGTTTACTTGTTTCCCCTAACAAGCCTGGGCCTCCCGGTGGCCTACGGTGGGATGTCAGGAGTCCTGGGAAAGTCTGCACGGAGCAGGGACATGTGACGCAGGCCACCCTGGGACCCCATGCTGCTGGCCAGCCCGGACCACAACCAAGCAGGCTCCAGAGCCCAGGGGGGCTCTGCCAGAACAGATCAGCCAGAGGCCTGTCTGGTGAACTTGGCGTCTGAGGCAGCTCAAGGACGAGGGAAGAAACAGGTTCACGGAGCTCCTCCCAGGTGCCAAGGGCGCGCGCTGCCTGGGTGACCTCACTGAGCCGCAGAACCAGCGTGTGTTCACAATCAGCACCCTGTGTCCCGGTTCAAGGTCACATGGCTGCTCAGCAGAAGGGGCCCGATGGGAGCCCAGGTCTGTCTGAACCAAGGGCCTTGCTTTTTTCACATCCCCTGAGAACTCCAGCCGCCACGGCACAACCTGGGGGCAGAAACACCCCCCGGGGGCCTCCGTGGGTGCTGTCAACTGGGACGGACCTCCCAAAGGACGTGGGTTGGCGTCCCCCGGCCCTCCCCTCCACACTCGCCCACCCGCCGGCTGCAGGGGCGCAGGGGGACCCAGGGAGACGCGGCCCGGCCCCAACGCACACGCACATCTCAACTTCTCTTTCCGGCAGAGCTGCACCTGCTCCTCGTCCATGGTGGTGTCGATGGGCCGGAAGTAGGACATGATGGTCAGGAAATCCTCAAAGTTGATCTCGTCAGCCAGGCCGCTGGACCCCTTGCGCAGGTTCCTACGGGAGGAGAGGGGAACACGTCGGCAGCGCATGAACCCGGATCCTGCCCTTCGCCTGCGATGCTTTGGGGAACGCGGCCCTTCTGGGCCCACGCGTCGCCCGCGATGGCCGTCTCAGCCTTGGGTTCCGTTTCCCAGCAACCTGCTTGCAGGGGCGCCAGGGCGGGACGGGGGTGCCCCCGGAGGTTTAGCCCAAGCCCAGTGCTGCCATCCCAGAGCTCACCGCACGGGGGGCCGGGGCGAGAGCACAACCACGCTGCCGTGGGTGAGGGCTCACACGTGGGGAAACCAAGGCACCGAGCAATGCAGTAACTCATCGAGCCACCTCTCCTGACCCTTTCCTTCGGATCCGAAGCTGGCCAACCGCTGTCCATGGCCCAACCCCCGCCTGCCGCTTATTTTTGTCCAGTCCATGGAAGAAGAAGGGGTTTTAGGTTTTTAAATAGTTGAGAAAATGTTTGGGGGGAGAAAAAAACCCCAAAGTAATAATAGCATCTCATGACAAAATTTCACAAAAATTACATGAAATTCAAATGTCAATGTCTTTAAATAAAGTTTTATTGGCACACGGCCACACCCATTCATTTAGCCGGCGTCTGTGGCTGTTTTCATGCCACCACGGCAGAGCGGAGCCGCTGTCACAGACTCTACATGGCCCATGAAGCCTAAAATATTTACTCTGTGGCCTTTTACAGAAAAAGTTAGCCGACTCCTGCTCTCTATCAAGCTGTTTGCAATTCCGGTAGTGATCAGCTCGGTAGTGCTGAGTCACTGGTTTACTGCCAAAGTGCAAAGTTTACTGATAACTTCAGATCTTTTAATAAGTCAAGGCAGGCTCGAGGTTGTCCCTAGCAATGTGCTTTGCAGAAGGTGCCAGGAAGGGCCCACGTTCCAGGCGGGGCTCCAGCAGGGTCCGCCTCGTGGCTGCATGGTGCCTGGCGGCAGACAGCAGGGGCTCAGCAAGTGGGCAGCTTTCATTCCTTTTGCAAAGATGCCCAGTTTAGAGCAATCTTTTTCATCCTTAATTTTCTAATGATTCTGTAAGGAACGGAGCCCTTGGAGGTGGGGAAGGACCCTGCTCACCCTGCCCTCCATCCACAGTCCAGGTCCTAAAGGATCTTAGGAAGCAAGGCTGACCCTGGTCTTTCTTGAGAGGAAAATTCTGTCTCTGGGACACACTCCAAAGTCCTCCCCCCACCACTTCAGGACTTCCGGGACAAGAAGCAAAGGATGTGGGGACACCTGGGTGGCTCAGTCGGTTAAGCATCTGCTTTCAGCTCAGGTCATGATCCCAGGGTCCTGGTTTCAAGCCCCACATCGGGCTCCCTGCTCAGCGGGGAGCCTGCTTCTCCCTCTGCCTGCAGCTCCCCACTGCTTGTGCGCTCGCTCTCTCTCTCATACAAATAAAGAAATAAAATCTTTAAAAAAAAAAAAAAAGTGAAGGATGGAGAAGAGTGTACAACAGCCTCTGAGCTGCAGGCCCCAAGCTGTTCTGGGGCAAGGCTGGGGGAGTCCTTCCTAAATCTTCCCCTCTTCAGAGATTTCCAGGCTGCCTGCCCACTCACGCACCTGCCACGGCCTACCTCAGCCTCCACCATCCCCAGCGGGACCAGAGGGAGCTTTGCAAAATGCAAATCGCACCCTACTGCTCCCCAGCTCCAAGCCCTCCAGAGGCTTCAAATCTCAGGGTAAGCCTCAATCCCTCCCCCTGCTCCCCCAGGCCCCAGAAGGTGGGTGTTGGTCTCACCATCCACCCCAGGCCAGCACACCCCCTCCTGTCACCCTCCACTCCTCAGGGGCCCCCAGAGGTTTGGTTCGACATCCACCTTCTGGACACTCAGCATTCCCTGACCGATTAACATCCCTCCCCGCCCCCCTGCAGGCAGCACTGCACCTGCCCAGTCCTCCGATGGCTCTCAGACCCTCCAGGTAAGTGGGGGGGCGGGGTATCTCTCCTGCCTCTGACTGGCCGCCCCCAAATCCAGTGGTTGCTTGTGTGGGCCCTGCCTTCCTGTCCCCTAGCCAGAGGCCGCAGCTCCAGCCTCAGGCCCACACCCCACCCCCCAGGCAGAGGCTCACGGACAGGAGCCCAGCAGACACCTGAATGCCACCCCGGGAGCTGAAAACACAGTTCCTGGAGCCGTGCCCAGTTCCCAAGGGTGACAGATGAAAGCCAAGCTGCGACCCGGGGTCAGATTTGTTTTAAGAAATAATTACATACAAAGGCACAGATTTTGCATTTGAACAGTATGCACCTGTATAACCCACACCCCAGTCAGGACCCAGAACATTCTCATCTACACCAGGAGCGCCCTCTCTCCAGTCTGAACACACTCCCTGCTAGGGCAGGGGGAGGCTCAGGGGACCAGCCTGCTAGGCCCCAGGAAGCAGCTGGTACCAGCAGGGCCACCCTAGCTCACCTCAGGCTGTGGGAGCCACCGGCCCCCCCAGCTGTGCCCCACAGAAGGCTGCGTCCCCGATGCCTGGCCAGCTTCCCAAGGGGCCAGATCTGCGCAGAGCCTTTTGGAAACAAGCCTCACGGACACGTACAGGCAGGTGTGGGCCCATGAGGCAAAAAGAGCATTCCAACCCCATCTTCACCACAGACTGTGTGCCATCCTTCTGGCAAATGTGACAATTGTCCGTGCAGATTCCTCTGGTACCGGCTGCTCACCTCCAACCCCAGGCCCATCCTTCCCTCTGTCCTCTCTGCTTCCCTCCCAGGTGTCACAAGGCTGCCTGCTGCCCTCCATCTCCCCTCAGCAGCCCTGCCTCCAGCCTGGGGGACCACAGTACACCCCCTCCCGGGCCTCCGTCCCCCACAGCTCACCGGCAGCCAGAGTCTGCGATCCCCACCCTGCCTTAAACCCGTCAGCGCCCCCCGCTGCTCCTCCCAGGTTGAGGTCAAGAGCCCTCTTGCTGGTCAAGGGGCTGCACGGTGCAGCCCTGCCCTCCCTACACCTCTCATCTTGCATGGCCTCTCCAAGCTCTGGCCAGACCTCCTTTCTGCCACCCACACTTGCTCTACTTTCTTGTGCCACAGGGCCTTTGCACATGCAGTTCGGGCCTCCCAGAACACCTTTTCTCTCGGCTTTGCCTTGTTAACTCTTGGTCAGCCTCTCAGGCCTTGCCCTACAAGCAGGCGTCTGCATCCTTCAGGGCAGCTGAGGACACCTACCCTTACCCACGACCAGGGGAGGTTCAGGGAGACTCAGCTTCTTGCTTAGGGCCACACAGCCCTGGCAGAACCAGAGCTGAGTGGCTCAGACTCACAAACTTGAAACCCCTCTGGGAAGTCACCACCCATCTTCTGGCCACAGCACGCCTGTTCCCTTCCTTCCTCTTTCTGCCAATTCTCCCAGTTTCTCAGCCATCTCTGTAGACATGGGGGGCAGGCCTAGGGCCCTGGCAGCCTGGGGAGGGCGTATGCCACCCAACTCTTGATAGAGCCTCAGACACAGCGAGTCCCCATGCAGTCACACAAGTCTTTCACCTCCAACAACGCTGGACATTTGAGGGCATGAGCTCTGGCTGGAGCCTCAGCTCTGGGACACTGTACCACCGCCTGTGCCTCAGTTTCTCTGCACGTCAGGGTGACAAGCAGAATGACAGCCAACTCCTTAGTGCACATTGTCCCAGTGCACCCTCAGCAACCCTGAGAGGCAGACACTATTGTGACCTTCATTTTCCAGATACGGAAACTGAGGTAGCCTCCAAGACGGCGCCCAACGATTCCGGCCTCCTGGCACCCAGCCCCTGGGTAGTCCCCTCTCTTCATGTGGGCTGACCTAGCGACTCCCTTCTGAGGAAGAGAGCTCAGCAAAAACGAGGGGATGTCCCTCACAAGAGTAGGGTGGTTTAGGGCTGGTTCAGGGACAAAGACGCACCTGTTGTCGAAGAAGGCATGGACGATTTTGGATCGGATTGGGTTGAGCTCCAGGTCAGGGACGTTGTTGAAGTTCTCCTTGCTGGGTCCCAGGAGGGAGAAGCACCGAGAAAAGAGGGGGGGGGGGGAAGCCAAGGTCACATGGCATGTTCACCACTTATCAGGCTGTATTTCTTAGTCCTGAGCAAGTCCCATTAGAAAAGTCCAGAGACAAGACTAGAACACACTGCATTGATCTGCCATCTGCTCTAACCTTGGACCACTAGGAGCTGGGAGGATCTGAAGGCTCCAAGACGCTCTGTGTCCTGGACATTCACCCCCAGAAAAACGCAGACACACAGGATGTGTGCCCCCTTATGAGGGGTCAGAGGCCACCTGAGGCCCATCACAGACCCCGGTGAGGAGACCCTGCTTTGGCCAATCTGGAATTGGGGCCAGCAGGCTGTTGGCCTGGAGATTGGAGACAGTCTGGCAAGTCCTCCACGGGTGGACTGGAGAGTTAGCATGGGACCCGGCCCTTCCACGCCTACAAATGCATCCACGTAAGAACTGGTACACGGCCGGCATAGAAGCATTATTCGTAACAGCTGCACAGCGGAAACCTCGCAAGCGTCCGTCACCTGAGTAGACAATTCGTGGTCCACCCAGACGATGGAGTATTATTCATCCATAACAAGGAAGGAAGGAAGGAGGAATCCACGCTGCAACACACCTGAGCCTTGAAAACATTACATGTGCTGAGTGAAAGAAGCCAGGCACCCAAACTACACAGTGACGGATTCCATTTACATGAAATGTCTCGAGCAGGTGGATCCGTAGTGACAGAATGGAGACCAGGGGCGTCCAGGGACCGGGGGAGTGGGAACGCTGGGGAGGGACAGCTAAGCGGACCAGGTTTCCGTAGATGATGATCAAAAGATTCAGAAATCGACTGTGGGGCTGGACGCACACCTTTGAGGGGACTGAAAGCCGTGGAATTGTACATTTTAATGGCAAGTTGTATGGTATGTGAACCCTATTTCTGTAAAGCTGTTTGGGGGAAAAAAAAAAAAAAGGTGTGGGCTTGGGGCAGAAGAAGGTGAATTTCAATCCCAGCCCCCGTGCCACTGGGCACAGGTGTCGCTGGGTGGGGGACAGACTGTGGGTCCGCAAGGAAGGAGGCCTTTGCCCACTTGACCTTCCCACAAAAAGCCATCCTTTTCTCGCAGAATCTGCTTCCTACTTTCTCTTCTGTCCCATGGACTTCAAGGGGCAGTGGCCTTGGAAGGGACCCACAGCCCAGGCTGGTAATCCCAGGGAGCAAGGATGCACGCCCAGGCAGGGGAGGTGGAAGGAGATCAGATACTTCAGATGAGTGTGTCCAGGGATGGGCTAGTCAACAGATTTGGGCTCAAAACTTGAACAAACGCATGCCGGGAAGGAGGCGGTACCACGTACACATAAACGCTGTCTGGGTTGGAAGCTTCCAGCAGAAGCACATGACTGACCCCTCTCCTGTTCCCCACCTCCCAGAAGGGAAAGGGGAGCCTGGCTCGGAGGCCCAGATCCCTCTGTGAGCCCACAGCCACCTCCACACTCCTTCCTGTCCGCCCCCTGCCCGCGGCTCCCGGTGGGGCTGACTTGGCGGGGGGGGGGGGGTCACCTGGCCAAACTCAGGAGCCAGTGTCCATGGACACCATGCTTCAGATTCCTCAGATCCCAGGTCTGAAGAAGGGGCACACTCAGAACAGTTGCCCGGGGTGATGGAATACTATTTGGTCATAAAAAGGATCGCAGGGTTGATGCACGCTACCATGTAGACGAACCTCGAAGGCAGGTGCCGAGCGGAAGACGCCGGACACAAACGGCCACATCTTAGAGGATCCATTTATCTGCGATGACCACAACAGGCCAATCCGTGGCAGATCCAGAGACAGAAAGCAGACTGTTGGCTGCCAGGGCTGGGGTGATAGCGGGGTTGGTGGCTAGTCGGCATAGGGTTTCATGGCAGGGAGGGGAGAGGGAGTGATGAGAAGCTCCTCAAACTGCGTACTTTAAATGGGTAAACTGTATGATACGTGCATTGTACCTCAATGAGGCATCTGAAAAATTTCCCTAAGATATGTCTAAAAACCAAAAAGCAAAGAACCATTGCACTATGACCCTCTTTGTATAAAGAGCACAAGATACCAGCGCTAACCTATGCAGCCCGAAATCAGGAGAAAAGTCAACTGCCTTCGGGGAGGGGGACCAGGAAGGGACAGGAGGCGGCTCTGAGGCAGAGAATGTTCTGCCTTTGACCTGGGTGTGAGGTCATGGGTATGTGCAGTCTGTAAGTTCCCCTCCCGGGGAGCTGACGTTTTCTCTGGGTACGCCGTCCTCCCCACCACGGGAGACCACAGACAGAACGCCCCGAGACCCCCACACGGGGACAAGTCAGGTCAGAGGAGCCACGTGGAGCTTGGGAGAGAATTTTGGGAGAAGGGAAAAGAAGCGACCCCCCCCCGGCTTTCATTGGCCAGGGTTCCGGGCTACCGCTAATCCGGCCTCGGTTTCCTATCTGTAAAGTGGGCAAGCAGATACCACAGACATCTGAAGCTTTCACACACCAGAGAGCGTGCGCCAGGGACCCTCATGTCCAGAGCACCATGTTCTCAGCGCCTTGCACAGCTGGGGGCAGCACAGGTGCTCAGTGAGCCGTGTGCAGAGTGAACAGGGGTGGTGAGTCTGGGCAGGGCTCAACTCCCCATCCATTCTGTCTTGAGCACCTGGCTAGCACCAGGCTCAGTCCCCCACCAGGACTTGCCCTGGGGTCCTTGGAGAGCATCAAACCTCAGCTGCACCTTGCCAAGCTCGGGAACAGGCTATCAGAGCTGTCCCCCAGAGCTGCCAGGAGCATCCTATTTGGGGACACACGTGGGACATGGAAACGGATCTGGCTAATTCCCCAGAAGGGAACAGAGGCCAGCAACAGGGAAGCTGCAGGTTCTAGGGGGCTGGGAGAAACCCGAGCCCCGTGATTGAAAAGGGGGCAAGAAGGGACCCACCAGCAGCCCTCTCCAGCCAGCATGAAATCCCACAGAGGGCCAGAGGGCTCCCTGGGGCTGACGGTGGAGGGAGGAAGGACCCCGCAGAGCCTGACCATGTGTGTGCAGAAGAAAATTAACAAAAAAAGCAGCCTGACCTCCCACAGACAGGGGCAGAGGTGAGGCGGATGCTGGGAATCAGGCTGGGGGCACAGGGTCCCAGGTCTGGGCAGGTGTCTCTGAAGCCCCGCTGCCCTTGCTCCCCGGTCCTCAAGTACCTGCTGGACCCACACTCAAACCTCAGCTTTCTCACACAGCCACCTGACAGACGCTCATTGCCTCAGTTTCCTCATCTGTGAATGGGGTGCAGACCCAGCACCGCCCACAGCAAAGGGGCTGTGAAATCAAGTACACCCGGGGCCGGCTCAGGATCTGCTCCTGACCAGGCACGTGACCCTGGGTAAGCCTCTTCAGGTCTTGGAGCCTCAGATTTCTCATCTGTAAAACGGGCATCACGGGAATGTCTGGGTAGTGTCAAGGGGTTAATGAAATTAATAAATTCAATAAATACACATACGGTGCTTCGCATACTGCCTGACAGACAGTGAGCTCTTCATTTTAAAATTATAACCATCAGGGTGCCTGGGTGGCTCAGTCTGTTAGGCAGCTGACTCTTGGTTTCGATTCAGGTCATGATCTCGGGGTGCTGGGATCAAGCCCCGCGTTGGGCTACGTGCTCATAGGGGAGTCTGCTCGAGGATTCTCTCTCTCCCTCTACCTCGGCCCCTCCCCTGCTCACGTGTGTGCTCTCTCTGAAATAAAACTTTAAAAATAAAATAATATTAGGACAGTAATAATAGCAGCTAACTCTCTGTGTACTCCCAAGGTGACAGGTATTGCTCTAAGAGCTTTACATTATTCTATAAGGCAGACACTTATCCCCATGTTAAAGATGGGGAAACTGAGGCAAAGGTAAAGAAACTTCTTATTGCTAAGAAGGATACTGACAGACAGACAGTGCACAGTATCTCTGGGAAGCAGATGCTAGGAAGACTTAGGTCTGGCTGTCTGGTCCTTGGGGACACCCCCAGATACCTGCCAACTTCCCTTTTTAACAAGTCAACTGCAGGCCTGAAGCCCAGAGCCTGGGAGAGGTTGACCACAGTTTAATGCCCCATAAATGCCAGTTTCGGTCTTATTCTCCTTCCTCCCCACCCGCCCCCAGTGCCCACTGGGCTGGTAGAACCGGCTCAGCCGCAGGTGTCCGGGTGTCCGGGCCCAGACCGGCACCGTGGGAAAGAGCTCTACTCCCCACGAGCCCAGGACTCTGGGGCCGGAGCTGATGTGTGGGGTCCAGGGGTCCGGCAATGCTGCCGTGGTGACCAGCGGGGAGGGGTCCCCCCCAGAGGCCCCAGGGGCACAAAACTTGCACACCTCCTCCTGGGGGCTAAGCCCCGGGGTTTAAAGACTCCCCCCACCAATGGCATCCAGAGGGCTTTCCCTGTGCCAGGCTGTGCTAAGCACTTTGCAAACACTGCTCCCCACACACCCATAACCCCCATTTTACAGGCGAGAAACTGAGGCCCAGGGAGAGAAGTGAGGAGGCCACGGTCCCACGGCCAGGAGGGGAGCTTTGAAGTGGGCTCTAACGGCCCCGTACACTTCCTCATACTTGCTACTTCTTCTGGGTTGTAGGTTTTTACTTGAAAGAGTGAAAACAACGGAAATCTTGGTTGGGGATCTGCCCGTCCTCGCCCCCCAACAGTCTCTAGAGGCCCCATCCGGGACCCAGAAAGAAGGCAAGCATCCAGCCCGCAAGGGAAGGAAAGACTAAGAAACCACCAAGGAGGGGCCCTTCCTCAAGCCTGCGGTGCGGGCTGGCTTCCGGCAGCTCCGAGGGCCTGCTCAACTGCAAAGCTCTCTCTGCAGGCTCGGGCCGCCCTCTGCCACCAGCAGGGTGTAGCCACCCAACAGCTGAGGACGCAGCGAGGCCCCCCAGGTCCCCAGCCCGGAATTCTGGCCTCCCTGCTTGCACTGGTCCACCCGAGAGGGGTCTTTACTCCGGGGGCTGCCTGCACGACTCTCCTGGACGCCCCCCCACCCTGACCACCCTTTAAGCAGGTGACATTTCCCACATGGGGGCCATGAGATGGTATGCACTGGAGAAACTGGCCCCCACGGGCACTCATGCAGGAGGGGCCAAACCTCACTTATCATGCATGGGTCTCCCCCAGGCAACGCTGAGCAACTCAAAGTGTGCTTGATCCCCAGACCAGCAATTCAGCATCACTTGGGGTTTGTGAGAAACACGGAGCCTTAGCTGGCCCGGAATCAGAGCCTGCGCTTGAACGTGATCCCCGGGGAACTTGTGGGACAGTTAAGGTTTAAGAAACACTAGGAAATCTCCAAATGGACCAGGCATTTGTTTCTCCCACCCACGTGCCTTTGCACAAAAGGTCTGGCGGAAGAAGCTGCGGGCCCCTTGCCGCCAGGCGAGTGCGTCCTCTGAAAGCCAGAGCGGCATCACCATGGCATGCCTCCCTGCCACATGCTTTCTCAGCTTCTCCCGTACCCGCGCCAGGCCCGGACCCAGCTGACCTCCCGACACCGGCCATGTCCTCATCACGGGGGAGCAACAAGTATTCCAGCACCTTCCACGGGCCAGACGCTGTTCTGGGTGCTGCCTCCAGCGGTGAACAGGACAGATAGGATCCCTCCCGGGATTCCAGCAAGGGAAAGAAGACAAGAGGGAAAACGGAGGGTGTCCGGCAGCAGCGAGCACCGCGCAAGCAAACCAAGCAGGGGCAGGATGGAGACCACGGGGAACTGCACGAGGTCTCAGAGGGGTGACTGGGGAGGGCCTCCTGGCAAAGGTGACGCTTGAGCAGAGACCAGGGTGGCAGGTTCTCAACCCCAGTGGCCACGTCTGGGGTCATTTTTGGTGTCATCCCGGGGGAGGGGTGTTACTGGCATCTAGCGGGCAGAGGCCCAAGATGTGCCCTACACCCTACAGTGCACAGGACACCGCCCCCCCCCACACACACTCTGCAGCCCCAAGGGCCAAAAGAAACCCCGCAAGAAGGAACAGTGAGTGTGTTCTAGAGCTCTGGGGCGGGCGTGGCAGGAATATCCACGAGGCTGGCGCAGATGAAGCAGGAGGCTGAGGGAGGTGGGGAAGCAGCGCATCCCACCGGAGTCTGCCGGTGCCTCTGCCTAGAGCCCCTTCCCTCGTCATCACACATGGCTCCTTCTGTCCTTTCTGCTCTAGCCCAAACGTGGCTCCCTGCCCCAAGGTCCCTCTCCCCACCACGGTCCCAAGAGAGGCACCCTCCATCCTGTTTCTTTCCTTAGCTCAGATGTAATGGACTTGCCTACATGCTAGTCACCTCTCGGACTCTCCCTCCCTCCCGGCACCCCCACACGCTCGCCCCCCCCACCCCCCCCCCCCCAACAGGAGCCCCCAGGAGAGGAAGGAAGTGCACCAGTCATTCACTCCAGCATCTGGGGCACCAGAACCAGCCACGGGAGGTCCTATCACCCAGGAAAGGATCTCTGTAAAAACTGTACATTCGAATACCTGCGAATTAGTCAAGTCTCTTTAGAAAATTTCATCCTGCTTTGGGGACATCTCGGCACCCTTCACACCCAAGGGGCTCCTGCCCGGCTCTGTCACCTGAGCGGATGGGACCGCTCACACCCACTGTCACCTGGAGAGCTGTCCAGGCAACTGAGGGTTTTTGTCAGATGAACGTGCACCATGCTAGCTGAGGCTTTAAAGGGAGGACTCATTAACTCTCGGACTTCTTTAAACAGTGACAGCAAAATGGCCTGATGATGTAGGCAGAGCCTCAACTCTTCACTGTCGGGAAGACTTTAAAAAAGAAAAAAAAAAAAAAGGACTTTTTTTTAGCTATCTAACAGGATAAAAGCAAAGTGACTGGGTTAAAAGGACTTACTTTAGAGAAAAGCAGTATGACCACTGTAGGCTTTGGCTTTTCTTCTAAGCAGGGAAGACCCTCCATAAGTAAACCCCTCCAAAGATAAGTCTTAGATAGTGAGGAAAACAGTTATTTGGGGGGTTCCAGCCTGTTTCTTAATCTGGAAGATGGGATAATGGTGTGAACTTCACAGGGTTCCCAAGACCCGTGGGACCAGGCAGGTGGGTGTGCAGCCCTGTGCCCGGCACGTATTAGCCCTCAGCTAACGGCAGCTGGGGCTCCCACATACATACTTGACTGTGAGCTGACCCTGAACCCCACAGGGCAGTGGTTAAGTGCTGCCAGGGGATGCAAAGCAGGACGCAGAGTCAGGACTTCTGCTCGGGCCTGTCGGGATGCTGCTCTGCCCTGGGCGCCTGGGTGGCTCAGTCGTTAAGCGTCTGCCTTCGGCTCAGGTCATGATCCCAGGGTCCTGGGATCGAGCCCCGCATCGGGCTCTCTGCTCGGCGGGAAGCCTGCCTCTCCCTCTCCCTCTGGAGCTCCCCCTCCTCGTGCTATTGCTCTCACTCTCTCTCTCTCAAAAAATAAAAAAAAACCTCTTGAAAAAAAAAAAAACAGAATGCTGCTCTGTACTTGGGTGGCGATCAACAATGCTCCCTTTTTCTCTGCCTTGTATGTCTGTGGCTCTGTTTACTCCAGGACTCACTCCACATTCGGAGGCCTGATGAATCTAAAAATATTTTTGTAATGTGGCTCTATCTAATCAGACCTCCTCCTGGCCGGCGTCACTTTGAAGGATTCCACGGCATCTATTTCTGGAGGGTGGTGAGCCGGCCACGGCGTGCTCAGGAAGTAAAATTTGCTGTTTAAGGCATTCACCACTTAAGTGGCCCCAACTAAAGAAAAAGTGCCAGAGGCAATTACTGTATTTTCCTCGTGATCTAAAATCCATATCTGTTTGGGGATTCACTTAGGGGAGGGGCTTCCCTGCTGGAAGAAAAGCCCTTGAGGACAGAAGTCTGCATGCACAGCATAGGTACCCGACCAGTGTGTCCGCTGACCGTTTTCTATTCAAGCATTTCTCCAAGAGGACTCAGAGCTCAGTACTTTGCGTCAGAGTGGACTTGGGTTTTGGGGGTCCTGAAATATAAAATTTAGGGGGGCAAGAAAGAAAAATGCAGCTTCAGGTGCTGGGCCTTGTAAGGAATGCATACAGAGTGGGGCTCTGACCCGGCAGCTCTGGGGCCTCAGGGTAAGGCCGTCCCCGGACATCCTCAGATCATTTTCAGAAGGAAAAGGGAACAACCAAACACGGGCAGGAGATGGTAGGTTAAAATTAAATCCCTTCTGGCAGTTCTTAGCTTGTGGGAATTTTTTTTTTTTAAGCTATATACAATTTATCAAAGTCACACATTCAGAAACTCAATTCTTCATTACTTTTTTAATACATCTTACAAAACTTAATAGTAGTCTATGTTTAAAGGCTGCAGGTGTAAATGGTCACTTTTAAGGGGCTTTTTGCACTTGAGGTATCTACCCCTCCCCCTTCCCACCCCAACTCCTGCCCCACAGGATCCTAATAAGCTCTCGGGGCACCTCATTGGCCGAGAAGGCAGGGCAAAGCGCGCCACCTCCCAACACCCCTCGCAGACCGTGGTGCTGGAGGCCTCACTCAGGGGACGCTGGGCGATGCTTTTCACAAAGCTGGACGCTAATGAAGCGAAGCGCCCTTCCCTGCTCAGAAACCCCAGCATAGCCCACAGCATCCTGGATGTTGAGGTTGAACGCTCGGCCTGGGGCCACTGGGGAAACCCTTGGCAGTGCGGGGACGGTGCCGGGGACCAGATTCCAGCCCAGGACTGTTCATCCCTTCTGCCCTGGTGGGATGGGTAGGAATGCCTGGGGGACCCGAAAACCTGTCTTCACCCTTCCCCAGGTCCTGAAAGGCAGAGCAGGATCAGGCAAAGTGGTTCTGGGAGGGGGGGCCCTTCAGGCAGACCTGTTTGCCTAAAACACTGTGGTCTATCACCTCCTCCCCACTGGGCTGGGCTGTCACTGCACAGTTGATACCAGCCTCCCAGCAGAGGTTGCGAGACACTGGAGCTGGGGCTTTGGGGATGGAGATTATACATGCCCACCCCGGGATGATAAGGGAGGAGGGTCCTCGGATGGCAGAGCAGGGAGACTGAGGTCCTCAGAGGCCACTCCCAAGTTACAGCAATGCCCACAGCTTCCTTACAGAGGGATCTCAGCCCTGGGCTCAAGTCCCAGTTCCTCCACGCAGGAGCTCTGTGACTCGGGAACAGGCACAGCACCTCTCTGAGCCTGACTTTCCCATCTGTAAAATGGGGAGAACAGGTGTTCCTACCACTACTTCCGGTCGGGTTTTAGAAAACAAAAGTAACATACTCCAGCTACGCAGCACAAAATGCATGCTCAGTTAATAACCACTTACATCTGTGAACACTCCTACGAACCAGGCCCCGGATAAATTCTACCCCAGGGACTTGCACACCCTATGGAGGGACACGGCGTTAACAACAACGGGTCTCACGGATTCCACATTTCATGGCTTATAAAGAACTTTGGCAATCCTTACTCTTGCTTCTTCCTCATGATTTTACTCTCTCTCATTCATTCAACCAACCAGTAATGGTCCTCCCAGCGCCTCTAGTAGGTCACCAGCCCTGGACACAGCACTAGGGCCAGGGACAAAGACCCAGTTCTTGCCCCTCACGGGCCCAACAGTCTGTTAGGGGCACAGTTATGATTCTGTGCTGTCAACGGGGGGATGCGGCACCCCCAGGAGGCAGCTATGGGAGTGCAGGGGGTAGGAAAGTTATCTTGGAGAAGGTGGTGTCCTCGAGGAGACCTCAGCAAAGCAAACACCAGCATCCAGAGACCTTGGTGGTCCCTAGCTAAAGAGTATGGACATGACCTGAAGGGGGCCCAAGGCCTGGGAGCAAGGGCTGCTCACCGGGTCTAAGCAGACACGCTCAGGGCCTGCGTGAGGGCAGGGGGGGGAAGCATGATGTGTGGGATGGTCCTGGGGGTGGGTGTGCAGGGTGGGTGGGCAGAGCCCACGGCTCGTGTGCCCACAAGTGGGAGGCAGGAGCCTGCAACACGGGCCCCTCGGTGCCTATGGGGGTGCAGCCTCCGCCCACCCAACCCAGAGGGGCTCCTGGGCACCATCCTCGGTGCTGGGGGGGCCGACCTGCTCGTCACCATGCGTGCTTGTTGGAAATGCAGAGTCTGGGGTCCTGCTCCAGACCTGGGAGTCCGACCTGCGTTGTAACACGGCTCCCTGGTGATCACACCCACGTTCACTCGTCGTCCCGCGGGGAGGCAGAAACCGCTGCATCCCGTGGCCACGGGGAGGATGTGAGGGGCCCGGAGAGCCCGACAGGGTGCTGACCGGGGCGGGGTCGTCATCAAGGAAGACTTCCCGGAAGAAACCCCGCTGCTGCTAAGATCTACCAGCCGCGCTGGATTTAGGCAGAGGGACGCGGTCCAGAGGAGGGAGGCCACAGGCTTGAGGACAGAGGTGGTAGTTAGGACGGCACAGATAGACATCTGAGCCCAGACAGATGCGTGGTGGCCTCTGCCGAGTGCTTACTACACCCCAGGGCCGGGCGCTCAGGGGGCACGCGGCACAGGTGCTGGTTAGAAATGCAGGGTCCCAGGCCCCCACACCGGCCGAAGCCAAGCCTACATGAGGAAGGTTCCCGAGTGATCTGCGCACACACTCCAGCTGGGAAAGATTATGTGCAGAGCACATACACTGGGCCACACGGAGCTCGGATGCTAGAACCTCAAACTGGGAGAGGCTCTGAGGACAGCCTGGCTGCCAAGTGCCACCCCCAAGCACAGCAGCTTGGTCCAGGGCTGAGGGCATCGCTTGCTGGAAAATTCTCTTGAGAAAGGGGGCCCCACTTTCACACATCGCCCACCATAAGCTGCATCCACCAGCACAGGTACCGAGCACCTGGCACAGAGCATGGCCCAGAAACTTCTGATGGAAGGAGGGGGAGGGGTGCCCTAGCCACTTCCATGGCCCAATATCCAGGTGCACAGTGTTACCTCCCCTTAGACTCCCAGGTGCCCGGCTGAGGTGTTCCCACCCTGCACCCACTCCTCAGCCCAACTTGCCCTTGAGAAACCACTCCACCCTCCATCCCTGCCCCTGGCTGATGACCCAGCTCCACTTCCTCACAGCACTAGGGAAAACCCATTTGCATCTCTAGCCCCGGCCACGGTGACCCAGACATGTAACACTCTCCGAGCCAACCAGAAGCCAGGTGACTTTCTGCTGGGCTCACTCCCTCTCCTTTACTGGGCTTAGCAGGTGCCCTGGATAGAATTAAAGACGTCAGTCCTAACCGGCTCTCATTCTGCCTTGGCTATAATCAAATTGAGACAAGAGGCCACGGGAACTATGCGATCACCAGACTCTAAGCTCTGGGAATGGAAGCTTTGAGAATACAATGCATGGGATTAACAACATGCTTTTGTTTAGACAGACCAGGGGAAAGTGGATATTTTATCTGTCAGTTTCCATAAAACTTGGGTAAAATTTAAGTCTGTTTACTAAGATGAAGGAAGTTTCCCTGGATTATTCAAATATTTGTTTTGAAGCTCAAAGACTGTAAACTTCAGACCTGGAATATTTATTTTAGGAAACTGCATCTGTTAGAAAGTTTGTGGTACAGTGCTGTTTACTTTGCATTGGAAACTCTGCTTGCAACAGTTTGACTCAAAGCTTCTTGGCCAACTCTGTGATGACCAAACACGCTAACCAGGACTTCTCACTAACCTAGTTCTATATAATTCAACCAGCATCTGAGACTGAACACACTGTTGTAGGATAAGGGGAACAGTTTAAGGCATTCCTCTCTAAACCTACATAGCTTCTAAAAGATTAACATTAAAAATGCAATGTAGGATGGCCAGTTTCCTCGACAGAAATCAGAGGCTGCCCCTGCCATCATGCCTGAGGCTGGAAGTAACCACCAAGAGGAAGCGGAGTCAAGAGACATTCAACAGACCTTCAACGTCTATCTGGGATTCTAAGCACAGAGGCCAGAAGCATGTCCCATTTGAGGAAGTCAGGGTAGGGTGGGTGTGGCTGACTGGCCCACTGTCTTCACTCTGGTTAGACATTCCTGATCCCGAGAGAAACAGGTGTGGCTCTAGATTAGCTCTAGAACATCTCGTCTAGAAGGGACCAAAAGAATTAACAACAACTACAGGTTTGCCACAGGAAATGGGGCAACCCAGGAGCTCTTTCAGAGTCACCCTGCACTCAGAGAAAGAGCTGAAAGAGAACTCCCCAAGGGCCATGGACCTGCCCAACGCCCAAACCCAACCGCAGGTCTTACCGAATGGTGGGCTGGTCTCCACTCAGCTGCTTAAACCTCCGGTGGAGCTGCTCGATCTGGTCTGAGGAGACTGAAAAGCAGGGGAGGAGAAGGAGGGGGGCAGAGTGGGAGAGAGAAACAGGAAGACATCAGTGATCCCTGAACTCAGAAGCCACCCTCCCGTTCCATTGTTCTCCTGCATTCCCCACCCGGGCAACACTGAGCACCACCAGAGGAAGAATCCAACAAAGGGTTTCCCCTTCTTCCTGACAATGCACCTCTGGGGTTATTCCTTCTGATCCCCTTGGCAATAAAACAGCAACTCTCGGGACAGCACGGACGTGAACCAGGGCTTTCTCCCCTTCCCCAGCCCGCTAAAAGGGATCCCATCCGTTTGTCTGGCTTCCTCCCCTCCGGCTCCTGAAGACAGGTGTTTTCCTAGCTGAGCAAGGGGCTTCAGACAGTTGGTCCCATATTGCGAGACAGAGGAGTACGGGAGGGAAAAGCGGTTCAGGCTGGTACTAGGTAATTTGGGAGACGCGCAGTGAGACACAGAGGATCTGGTGCAGCAAGGAAACTAGAAGGAAAAGAAATAGAATCTTGATAATTGCACTGTGCACGACGTACGATCTCAATAGTTTAAGAAAACCTACATACGGGAGTTTTTCTTAAGGACCCTTTTTGACTGGTGGGCCATGTTTCTTCCACAGCTGGGATGGGGCCCTTGTGCGTTCCAGGATTCATAATGGTTTCGTCCACACAAGGGCTTATTTTATGAAATGCACAGTATGAAACACTGACCTGTACCTTCTCACTTCAGCCTCAATACAACACTGTAGTGGAGGAGCTACTCTTCTATGTCATATTTGAACACTGTAGCTACACTTTCGACCACACAACCTGTCATCAGTGGAGCTAGGATCCATCTCCCAAGCCTGCCCTCATCCGCTACTCAGTATCTCCTGTCTGCCCATATATCCTGGCATGCAAGGCCCTTACCTCTGGTTCCCAGGGACTATGTACAGTTCATGCAGAACCGTCCCAACAGGTGCTGGGCTGACCAACAGCCAGCCCCCTCCTCCCTCCTTCCAGTGCTTCCCATGCCTTAAACATCTTTTCTCCTCTTGTTACAGAGGCAACTAATTTCTGGGACCAGCTGGTCACCTCATTTCCTGTTGGGTTTTTTTTTTTCCCCCCAAAGATTTTTTTTTTTTTTTGGGTCTCAGACTCAGGTTGCATCTCTTCAAGAATCTGCAGCTCAGAATTCTCCAGCCTCCCTAGAAGCTGTTGTTGGTGAGAAAATATTCCTTATGACTGCCAACTGGTACGGAGGGTTTGCTGAGAACCGGATGCACATCTCCACACATTAGCTCGTCTCTTCCCCATGACACCCTGGGATGGGGCTCTATTCCCATTACAGATGTAGAAACTGACCATTGGAAAGGCTGATAACCACCAGGGGCTGCTACCACCTTTCTGGAGGAGGATATGGCCATTTACAGCACATGCGTATCAGCAAAGACATGTGTATACTGGATAGCCTAGCAATTCCACTCCTGGGTACATACCCAACAGAAACGCATACTTGTGCTCATCAGAAAATGTGTAGAAGGAGGTTCATGGAAATACGATTTCAACAGCCCTAAACTGGAAGCTATCCAAGCGCCCAGCAATGGCAGAACACATAAAGAGTTACAGTGTAGTGTAGTCCCCAGCAATGGCAGAATACATAAAGAGTTACAGTGTAGTGTAGTCACGCAATAGGATAGTACACGGCAGTGAACCAACAATATGTGTTGTAACTTGGGTGAGTTTCAAAACCACAAAAATGGGCCTCTAGCTGGCTTAGTTGGTGGAATGTGGGACTCTTGATCTCGGGGTTGTGAGTTCGAGCCCTACACTGGGTGTAGAGATTACTTGAAAAAAATTTAAAAATCCTAAAAAAAGAACCATCAAAACAAGCAAAAGTAGTCAGACAGGAAAGAGCACGTACTTTATGATTCCAACCAAATAAAGTTCAAAAGCAGGCAAAACTCATGTATAATGTTAGAAGTCAGGATAGAAAAGCTACATTCTGGATGATTCCAACTATAAGACATTCTAGGAAAGGCAAAACTATGAAGACATGAGAGACATCAGGGGCTGTCAGAGGTCGCGGGGGCGACGGATGAACAGGTAGAGCACAGAGGGTTTTTAGAGCAGTGAAACAATTCTGTAGGATATCATCATGATGGATGCCTATCACTATACATATATCCAAACCCACAGAACATACAACCCCAAGAGGGAACCCTAATGTACACAATGGACTTGGGGCAATGATGATGTGTCATGTAGGTTTGTCGACTGTATCCAAAGTACCGCTCCGTTGGGGGATTACTGATAATGGGGGTGATCAAGCAATAGTGGGGCTGGGAGTGAGTATACGAGAAAACTCTTATTTCCCCTGAATTTTGCTATGAACCTATCTAAAACTTCTTTAAAAATGATGATGATGACATTGTCTTAATGTTTTTTAGAGGGGGAGAAAGGGAGAGAGAGAATCTTAAGCAGGCCCCACACCTAGTGCAAGCCCAATGTGGGGCTTGATCTCAACCCAGAGATCATGACCTTAGCCAAAATCAAGAGTTAGACCCTTAACCGAATGAGCCACGCAGGCACCCCTGTATTAATTTTTAAAAAGAGAAGTCAGGATAGTGGTTGCCCCTGAGGGGAGAGTAGCAATTTGAATGGGGCATGAGGGAGGCCTCTGGGTACTGGGAGTATTCTATTTCTTGATCCAGGTGCAGGTTATACACATGTGTTCTCAGCAAGTTCACGGAAATATATGTTCATGGGTAATGCACTTTTTGGTACATGTTATCACAGTAAAAGGTTTACATGAAAAATTCAGTGATTCAAAAAAAAAATTCAGTAATTCTACTTGGCAAGAATTTGTCCTAAAAAAATAAATCCAACAAGAACAGAACATGAATATATAAATGTGTTCAACTTTATATTTTTTTTAATTTTATTTTTTAAGTAATCTCCATGCCCAACGTGGGGCTGGAACTTAAAACTCTGAGATCAAGAGTCACACGCTATACTGACTAAGCTAGCCAGGTGTCCCACCTCTGTATTCTTAACATCTTAAAAACTGGACGTGGGCGCCTGGGTGGCTCAGTTAAGTGCCTTCGGCTCAGGTCATGATCCTGGAGTCTCGGGATCGAGTCCCGCATTGGGCTCCTTGCTCAGCGGGGAGCCTGCTTCTCCCTCTCCTCCCCACTTGTGCTCTATCTCTGTCTCTCTCTCTCAAATAAATAAAATCTAAAAAGAAAATTAAAAAAAAAAAACTGGACTCAACCTAAGTGCTCACCAAAAGCAGATTGGTCAAATATTTTATGGTATACTTAGCCAATTAAAAAAAAAGCATGTTGCTTTTGAAAAGTGGTAACTGTATATCTGACATGAAAATATAGTCCACATATGATGTCATTTAAAAACAGCTTGCTGGGGCACCTGGGTGGCTCAGTTGGTAGAGCATGTGACTCTTTTTGTTTTGTTTTTAAAGATTTTATTTATTTATTTGACAGAGAGGAGAGACCAAGCAGGGGGGAGCAGCGGCAGAGGGAGGGGGAGAAGCAGGCTCCTCACTGAGCAGGGAGCCCGGTTCGGGGCTCAATCCCAAGACCCTGGATCATGACCTGAGCCGGAGGCAGACGCTTAACCAGCTGGTCCACCCAGGCGCCCACCAGTCGAGCATGCAACTCTTGATCTCAGGGTGGTGAGGTCAAGCCCCACATTGGCGCATACTTAAAAACACAACAGCTTACTACAAAAATAGCATGACCTCATGCTGGGGGAAATATGTACACACATACAAATGTATATAAGTAATGAAAGGAAATCTGGGCTTATTTTCCCCAAAATAATAATAGCAATGGTCCCTCCCAGTAGAGGGATTAAAGTGTTTGTTTTGCTTTGATTCATCTATATTTTCCAAATTTTCTCTAATACGCAATGCATGTTTATTAGTCACGTAATGAATATTTTAAGCACACAATATGGTCCCATATGGGACAGCCCAGGGATCTCGAAAGCATGGCTATGGATGAATCATCCGTTGGCAGAGTAGCACGTCCTGCGAGCACATGTTCTTACTTAATCCTCTGCATGACCCTAGAATGGACAGACACTCCTATTTCACAGAAGAACAAACTAAGGATCTGAGGGGGATAGGTAACTTGCTGAAGGTCGCTGAAGTTGAAAGGCAGACCCAGGATTTGGGCTCAGTTTGTTGGGCAGAACGTGTGTGGTTTTGTGTTTATTCATTTGCTTACTGACACCCCATACCGCCTCCCTTTGTGTGATCAAAGGCAGCTCTGAGCTCTCAATCACAGATTAAAAAAAAAAAAAAAAAAAAAAGATCTGATGAAAAATAACTATCAGAAATTACAGCCCAAGATGATCCTAAACAACCTCTATGACAGATGAGTTACCTTGAAAATGATGCTAAGTGAAAGAGGCCAGTCACAAAGGCCACCCATTGAATGATTCTATTTATAGGAGATGCTCAGATAGGCAAATCCAAAGTAGACCAGGGCTTGCCTGGGGCTGGGGAGGTAGGGGGAGTCATGCTAATAGGTACTGAGCTTCTTTGGGGCGGGGGGGGGGGGGGGGGGGGGGGCGGGAAGGCCTGAAAATGTTCCAAAGTTAGATTATGGTGATGGTTGCACAACCCTGTGATTATACTAAAAACTACTGAGTACACTTTAAATGGGTGAAATGTACAGTATGTGAGTTACATCTCAATAGAGCCATTTAAAAAAATGAATTATGTGCATAAGCACGAGAACCACAGCAACTGACATTCACTGAGCATTCACTGTGTTCAGCCCCACTCCTGCTAAGTCCTGGCTCACATAAGCCTCTCATCAACCCTATCGGTTAAGGATGGTTTTTATCCCCATTCTAGAGAGGGGAGCACGGAAACTTGCCCAAGATCACAGATATGAAGAGGTGTATAAACCAGAAATCATCATGGACCAGGTTTCTCTAATGAAGTTTCCAGCTAATTGCATGTAAAGTGCCTGCACGCATGCACACTCACACATATGCACACAACCCTTCCTGTCATGCCTGATTGAAAGCAGAGGGGTTAGAAAAACAACCTCCCACATCTGGTTCCCTGTCTTTGGTACCCAAATCCCCAGAGCCAAGAGCTTAGGGCTCAACTTAGGTTCAGCTCCTCAGCCTCAGTAACTGGGGAGGGTGGGGGAGAACGCCTTGAGGCCTCACGACTGACTTTCAAAGCACCCTCAGGTCCGGGGGTCCCCCAGAGGGTCTGTCCTACGGACACCTGCTCCATGTGTGCAAGGCCTCCCTCGGGGGCTCCCAGGATGGAAACTTTTCTGGTTTCCCTGTTCCTTGCTCAGCCCTTTCTCTAAGTCCCCATGAGGTCACAGTTGCCGTGGAGACGAGAGACCAAGCCACCTGGGTGCATAGGCATGTTGACCTCATTATCTTTGGTTTCAGATTTCAACCTGAGGGTTGATTTCACACCCTTCCAGGGGCTGGTGGGAGTTTAACTGGCCCAATCTTTGTGTGGGGGGGGGGATGACCTGTCACTTTGTATCAAAAGCTTAAACCAGGAAGTATATACCTGCAAGTTTAACTAGGCACATGTGGCCACTAAGCCCTTGCAAGGTGGCGGATCCAGGGAGTCGTAAAATACACACCAGCTTCCAAAGACTTAGTACAAAAAAACAATGCAAACTGTCTCAATAATTTTTATATTGGTCATACACTGAAATATTTTAGACATAATAGGGTAAGTCAAATATTAAAGTTAACCTCATCTGTTTCTTTTTTAAAACATGGCTGCTAGAAAATGTAGAATTATCTTACGTACAGAGCTTCTAAGTAAATTTTGCATTATTCCACCTTGCACTGTATTTGTACTGGACAGCGCTGGTATCTGGGCTTTCAACCAGCAACTTGATCCCGAGGAACAAAAGCCGAGGAACTCAGACAAGTGTACGGAAATAAACAGGTCTGAGTCCTCATCACTGCCTATTAAAACAGTAAACGCTTGGGGAGATGGTGAGCCACAAAGAAACTGGTTGAAATAAATCCTGGTGAGTCCTGAAGACAGGATACTACACAGCCTTCAAAGACATGTTTAAAATAGTTAGGGGGTGCCTCGGTGGTTCCGTTGGTTAAGCATCCAACTCTTGATCTCAGCTCAGGTCACAATCTCAGGGTCGTGAGTTCAAGCCCTGTGTTGGGTTCCACGCTGGGTATGGAGCTTACTTAAAAATACATCTATGCATAAAATAAAATATTCAGAACACAGAACAACGTTCATGGGATATCACTACAGGAAAAACCAACAGGCCACAAGATCTCATGTATATGAAAGTTCATAATGACATACGTGTGTGCACAGGAGACCATAGGAAAAGACACACAACAAAATAGTACATTGCTTCCAAGTGGTGGAATTACAGGACATTCCTCTCTTCCTCTTGTCTCTTATTTTTGCTTATCTGTCCTTTAACTTTCCTGTAATTCACAGGGTTTACTTGTCCGTCCAGCGGAATGGGATTCGGTCATAATGGAACAAAGCACTGATACGTGCTCCAACACAGATGAGGCTTGAATACACGATGCTAAGGAAAGAAGCCAGGGCCAGGTCACATATCACAGAATTCTTTTTATATCAAATGTCCAGAATCTGCAAATCTAGCCACAGAAAGCAGATTAAGGGGGTGCCGGGGTTTGGGGTAGGGAGGGATGAGGAGTGATGTAATGGATCTGGTGTCTCTGCCTGGTCCCGTCAGGTGGTGGGGACCAGCTCACAGCCTCGCTTTGCTGAGCAAGGGGTCACCAGGCAGGTGGAGGGTCACACAGACCAGGAGGTCAGAGACAACCCTCAAGGATGGGGAGCAGGAGATGGGGAGGGGGCAGAGAAAGGTGTGTGAAATCCCCCACAAGGCCCGACCTCCTTCATCTGACTCAAGAAGAAATGGAACATCAGCCTTCAGCACATCCATGATGAGTGACCCAGACTACCTGAGCCTTTATTTCCAGGGGCCCAAGTCCGGGGACAAAGGGCACATAAACTATCACCTGCCCCTTCCTGAGTCCATGCTGGCTCCCAGGGGTGGGAGAGGCCCGCCTGGGTCACTCAGCCCTCTGTCAGATGCCCCGTCACTCACTAAGAGACATTTACGGAGCACCTCTGCTTTGCTTGGCACCTGCTAGCTGCTGGGGGTGCAGACACAAAAGGCAGAGCCCTCAGCTCTTGCAAATGGGCGTCACCTCGCTGGGATCCAGGATAGTAAACGTGGTGTCGGCCTGCCAAGGAGCACCAGGGTAGAAGAGAGGCTTCCAGTCCACAGAGACAGGGTGGGAGGCAATGCCCTATGAGATCCTGAAGGCGGAGGGCGAGGTCGGGGAGGGCAGGGCTGGCAGAAGCAGAGTGGGAAGAGCTCAGGAAGCCCCGGGTTCGTCAGCACAGGTGGAAGGCAGGCGAAGGACAGGGGAGCAAGGGGGGGTAATTGCGGTCGCACGCACTGAGCTAAGGCATTTAGACTTCACCCCGAGTTCACAGAGGATGCTAAGGCCGGGGACAAGAAGATCCCACGTGCCTGGTGACGGAACAGAGGGTGAATGCAAAGGGCAGGACTCAGGGGACCCACTGAGAGGCCTGCAGGGGAAGCAGTGGGGGGGGGCTCTCCAGGGGCTCCACCCTGCCTCTCCCTCTCCCCCAGCAGTGCCACCTTGCCCGCGGGCCCCAGGACACCGAGCAGCTTCTGGGGCCCCCGAAGCTCTCCTGCTCACCATGTCCTGGCAGACTGGCTGGAAGCCAAGCATCGTCGGCCGAAGTCCCAGAACACAGAGGTGAGCCAGGTCAGACAGAAAGGTGGGCTAACGACATCGCTGCCAGGGGCTGCTGGCTCAGTCCCCGGCTCCACGTCCTACTAAACCGGCTCCCTGAGGCCGCCGCCGCCTCCCCCGTAACACGGAGGTAGTAATAGCACCGGCCTCGTGAGGCTGTTCACACCCTGGAAAACCACCAAAATCACACGCACACGATGCACAAGGGCCAAAAGGTAGGAACACCCAAACGTCATCAGCCGGTGAGCAGGTGGAACACGATGCTGCCACGGGCAGGCAGGCAGCACGGACCCCTGCTAGCACATGGCTGACCTTGAAGACACGATGCCTCGTGGAAGCAGCCAAATGTGCAAGGCTGTGTGCTACCATTGACATGAAGCTTTCAAAATCCGAGAACCCATAGGGACAGAAAGTAGGTTTGCGGTTGCCAGGGGCCGGGGCGGGGGTGGGGGCCGGATTTCAGGAGCAGCTAATGGGCCTGAAGTTTCTTTTGGGGCCGATGTTGTCCTGGAACTGGATCATGGTGACGGCTGCCCAATGCTGTGGGTGCACTTAATGCCCATGACCAGTATACTTGAAAATGGTGAAAATGGTAAATTATAGGTTATGTGAATTTTTCCCCAATAAAAACACCACATACACCTTGCACTGGACCTGGCAGGAGGAGATGAGACACCAGAGTTGCCCCAAGATTAGTCACTGCTTTAGGGTCCTCATGATCGCAGCAAGAGCGAACATGAGGACTCTAAAGTAAGAACCTTGGGTACCTACTGGGCTCCTCGGCTGGCTTGGCTTGGGAGGGAGGGAAGAGGCACTTTGCATGCTGCCTGGGGCTACAGCCAAAGCAGTGACTAATCCTGGGCCTCGGGAGGGAGGATGAGAGAGGGAGAGCCGAGGGAGAGCCGAGGGACAGCCTCCACAGCCTGGAAGGAACCTGCTCTCACACGCCTGCCCATCGCCCCGAAGATGCTTCCTGGTGCCCGGATGCCCTGCTTCTCTCCTTCACCTGCACCCCGCACTCAGCCTGCACATGTCACAGAGCCCGCCTCGCAGCCGGGATTTTTAAAGAAACCAAAGATGCACTTGGGTGCCCTTGGCCTTGAAAGGAAACGATCAAACCCAATTCTAGTCTCCGAAGCAGAAGCAGCAACAAGAAGGTTAACTGCGGCCTTTTATCCAGCGCCTTTGAACCCTTGACACGCAAACTTCAACCCAGTCCGTAAGAGCAAGATCCATGGGATTCTGAGCAGGAGCTGCGCCAGGCCCCCGCCAGCATGGGGATGGTCTTGATTTTAAGCTCAGGTCCCGAGGGGTCTCTCAAGGGGATCTCGGCGGGTTTTCGTCCCACACGGAATAAATCCTCCAACTCTCAGGACTGGAGCCGAAGCCGAGACAGAATGAAGTGACTTGACTTTAGAAAAGATCCTCCTTCTCATGAGCAATGAGACAACTTGGAACACTCTCAGAGTGGGTGGGCATGACTCTCAAAATCACACAGTTTGTGCTTTGCTCATCGACGTTCACCTTCCCACAGCTCTGCTCTGTTCTTCGCCATTTGCCTTATAGCAGCAATACTCACTGCCATGTGGTGGCATTTCCTCAGAGCTGGGATCTAAGCTGAATGCTTGGCACACATCATCTTATTTCGCCCTCATCCAGGGCCCGCCTCAGAGGGCAGTTATCACACCCACCTCACAGATAAACCCGAGTCTCGGAGAGATTAAATCATTTGCTGAGCCGAGCGGCAGAACTGGGGTTTGAACCTGGGTCTGGGGCTCTAAAATCTGTTTTCATACAACCCCACACTCAGGCTATGCGCCCCAAGGGAGGATGAGTGGGTACAATGAACACATAGCATTCATGTCACTAAAGAGACAAAGAGGTCTCCGTTTTCATAAAAAGGCTAAAGATGGGGAAGGGGCTGCGGGGGGGGGGGAGCTGGTTAATCAGTAAAGATGTGAAGAGTGGGCGTCTTTGGGAGCATCTAAGGAACTGGTTTTCACATCCTTCCAGAATTATCTTCAGCTCCAGATTTAGACTGAGGCCACATCAAGGAGAGAGAGGCTTACCAAAAGTAGGAAGGCTTACTAGGTAAAGAAGTCCAGTTCCTGCTACGTGGAATGAACACAGACTCCCCATTGCACTAGAGACACCTGAAATACTGGATAAAAGAAGAAAAACCTCCCTTACGCCACTAACCCTGCAAGGGAGGGAGGCCCGGCAAGGCCAGAAACAAAGAGGGAATGCACACCCAGCAGGGCAGGAGTGCCAGATGCTGCTGAGGTGGCCCAGGGGTATCAGAAGTGGCCTTGGTTCTATGTAAGCGAGAAGTGAGACTCCTATCCAAAGCTGAAGCAGAGGGCTGCCTGGGCAGCTCAGTCAGTGGAGCATCCAACTCTTGATCTCAGCTCAGGTCTTGCTCTCAGGGTTGTGAGTTCAAGCCCCACGCCGGGCTCCATGCTGGGTGTGGAGCCTACTTAAACTAAAAATAAAAAGCTGAAGCATAAAAGATCGCTTCCCCATGTAGGATAGGAGAGAGATATTACTCCCTACTGTCTCAGAGAGTCAACAAGTGGACTCTGCTAAGGAGGTGGCCGGGCCCAGAAGAAAGGGGTGAAGCCTTGGTGCTGAATCTAAACACCACACCTGTGCCATGCACAGGTGAAAACACCAAACCTCTCTGGTACAGGAAAGCCAAATTGAAGACTTAATGTAAAAAGTGCTTCTAGACCAGTGACTGTTCTCAGGGACTTAGCACAATAAATGCAAAGCACTGTGTGAGGTGCTTCTATGACCCAGGGACTCTCACGGGAGAGGTATTTTCGGTAAGCCCTTCTCCACTTGGTTTAGCCTCAGCATAAATCTGAAGCTGAAGACAGTCCCAGAAAGATGTGAAAACCAGGGGAGACAGCCCAATCAAACATGAGCTCATAATCAAAAACCAAACCACACAAGCAAATGAACCACCATAAGGGAGAATCAACAGACACAACTAACGAAAGAATGGAAACCTTTTTGTTTTTAAATTTGTTAACACCAGCACAATCAACTGGGATTTGTTCTGGGGATGCAAGGGTGGTTCAATATGCGCAAATCAATCAAAGTGATACATCACACTAACGAGAGAAAAGATAAAGGGCATATGATCATATCAACAGATGCAGAAAAAGCATCTGACAAAATACAATACCCATTCATGATTAAAACTCACAACAAAGTGGATTTAGAGGGAATATAACCGAACATAATAAAGTCCATATATGGAGAACCCACAGCTAACATCATACTCAATGACGAAAACCTGAGAACTTTTCCTCTGAGATCAGGAACAACACAAGGTTTTCCTTTCTCACCACTTTTATTCAACATAGTACTGAAAGTCTAGCTGCAGCAATCAGACAAGAAATACAAGGCACCCAAATTGGTAAGGAAGAAATAAGCTGTCACTATTTGCAGACGACATGCTACTATATATAGAAAACCCTAAACAGTCCACCAAAAAGCTATTAGAATAAATGAATTCAGAGACACCTGGGTGGCTCAGTCTAAGGTTAAGCATCTGCCTTGAGCTCAGGTCATGAACCCAGGGCCCTGGGATCAAGTCTGGCATCAGGCTCTCTGCTCAGCGGGGAGCCCGCTTCTCCCTCTCCGCCTGCCGCTCCCCCTGCTTGTGCTCTTTCTGACAAATAAATAAATAAAAAATTTAAAAAAAAAAAAAAAAAGGAGAAAAGCAAAGTCTCAGAGATGGAAGGTACAGCATGGGGAATAGAGACAATAAGATTGTAGTAACACTGGATGGTGACAAATGGTAACTACACTTATCCTGGTGAGCACAGAGTAGTGTTGGTAAATCACCATGTTGCATATCTGAAATTAATGTTGTAGATCAACTACACTTTAATAAATTTTTTATTTTTTTTTAAAGATTTTATTTATTTATTTGACAGAGACAGTGAGAGAGGGAACATAGCAGGGAGAGTAGGAGAGGGAGAAGCAGGCCTCCCACCGAGCAGGGAGCACGATGCAGGGCTCGATCCCACGACCCTGGGATCAGGACCCGTGCCGAAGGCAGACATCTGATGACTGAGCCACCCAGGTGCCCCAATTAATTTTTTAAAATAAAAAAATTGGGGGGTGCTACTGGCTCTGTCAGTAGAGCAACTGACTCTTGATCTCAGGGTCATGAGTTTGAGTCCCATGTTGGGGGTAGAATTTATTAAAAAGATTTTATTTTAAAAAGGAATGGCAGGGCGCCTGGGTGGCTCAGTCGTTAAGCGTCTGCCTTCAGCTCAGGTCATGTTCCCAGGGTCCTGGGATCGAGCCCCGCATCGGGCTCCCTGCTCCGCGGGAAGCCTGCTTCTCCCTCTCCCACTCCCTCTGCTTGTGTTCCCTCTCTCGCTGTGTCTCTGTCAAATAAATAAATAAAATCTTTAAAAATAAAAATAAAAAGGAATGGCACCCCAAGAGGGTGAAACAGAAGAGACTATACAGTAAGCGTTAAGTCATTACACATGATGAAAGAACACTCTTCTATGACAAAAGCAGTAAATCTAAAAACCATAGAGAACTTATGTTTTTTTTTTATAAGTCATCGGGGGGCATCTGGGTGCTGCAGTCAGTTAAGTGTCCAACTCTCGGTTTCAGCTCATGTCTCAATCTCAGGGTTGTGAGACTGAGCTCCACATCGGGCTCTGCACTCAGCGTGGAATCTGCTTAAGATTCTCTCTCCCTCTGCCCCTCCCCACCATTCATTTGCCCGCTCTAAAATAAACAAATCTTTAATGTCTATCACCCACCCACCCCATCCCTCCCACCCCACCCCCACTCCAGGTGCTACGGTGAGCGCTGTGAATTGTGCAAGACTGTTGAATCACAGATCTGTACTTCTGCAACAAGTAATGCAATATATGTTAAGAAAAAAAAAAAAGAAGATAGCAGGAGGGGAAGAATGAAGGGGGGAAATCGGAGGGTGAGATGAACCACGAGAGACGACGGACTCTGAAAAACAAACTGAGGGTTCTAGAGGGGAGGGGGGTGCGGAGATGGGTTAGCCTGGTGATGGGTATTAAAGAGGGCATGTTCTGCGTGGAGCACTGGGTGTTATGCACAAACAATGAATCATGGAACACTACATCAAAAACTAATGATGTAATGTATGATGATTAACATAATAAAAAAATTTAAAGAAAAAAATAAAAAAATCTTAAAAAAAAAAAATAAAATAAGGAGTGCCTGGGTGGCTCAGTCAGTTAAGTGTCTGCCTTCAGCTCAGGTCATAATCCCAGAGTCCTGGGATCGAGTCCCACATCAGGCTCCTTGCTCAGCGGGAAGCCTGCTTCTCCCTCTGCTTGTGCTGTCAAATAAATAAAATCTTTAAAAAAATAAAAATAATAAAAATATAGTAAAAGTCATCAAAATTTAAAAACTTAAGGGGCAGCAAGACTGTAACACCTAAAGAGAGAATTAGTGAGTTGGAAGATGGACCTAAGGAAATGACCCCAAAGACAGCAAAGAGCAATAAATAATAGCAAATATGAAAGAGAGGTAAAGAGGCATTCAGGACAGAATGACATGACTCCATCTATTTCTAAAAGGAATTACTGAAGAAGAAAATAAAGATAAGTGGGATAGGGGAGAGAAGACGTTCATAATGTAAGACACAAGCCTTCTTTAGAATGAAACAGCCTAAACCATTCCCAGGCGGGATAAATAAAACAAATCCACACCTAGACACACTGCAGTAAAAAAAAAAGAGATACAAAAGCAGACTTCTACCAAAAAATATCAATTAGACAAAAAAGCTGACTTCTCAACGGCAACAAGAGACCAAAACCAAAGTGCTGAGAGAAGATATGCAGAATTTTATACCCAGCCAAATGATCAACTGTGTATGCTGGCAAAATCTAGACGTTTTCAGACAAAGCTGACAACTCACAGAGATTCCTTGAAAAATCTACGGAAAGGTGTATCACGTAAGAAAATAAAATCTACGAGCAAAAACTTTTACAAGAATTAATAGGGTCTGCATAAAACAGTAATAAAACCAATGATTAGGTTTTAAAAATGTAGAAAAAATACTAGCAAGTGACACAAACTAAAGTATGTTAAGGTCCCTGATCATCAGCACAAGGGAAAGATAAACATCAGGCATGTCAAAGATGGCAGCCATGTCAAAAAAAAAAAAACAAACAAAAAAATGGAAGGAATTAGTAAAGTTAGAGAATGCCCTTAAAAGGGAGAAAGGTAGCCAGCTTCTGTAAGGTTTCTAATAAAAATTATTAGTACTTGCCAACAACTACTGAACACTTAGTGTGTCAAGAGCTTTACTAAGATGCTCACTTAATCCTCACAATAGTGCTGTGACACATTCCCATTTGGCAGATGAGAAAACGGAGGTGTGCCAGCCAACGTGGTTGCCCAGAGACTAAAAGGTAGTCTACAGTTCAAGCCTTTACTATCTGCTGGTAAAGGCCACGTTGGGGGTGGGGAGCAGGGCAGTATATGTCCACGTGGGACCCTGGCTGCAGTCTTGGGGGAGGCAGGTGAGGACAAGAGACCCCCCCCCCCCCGGAACACCAGGTGGGTGAGGCACGCTGAGTGCTGGGTGCTCACTTGGGGTTGACCACTGGGACCCCATCATGAGCGCTCAGGAGAAAGGGAAGCCCCTTCTAAACTCAGCGCACTGGGAAAGCCATTCATGGTAGCCACTTTCTCTCTCCACCATGGTCTAGGTAGGATTCGGCCATACCAGTAGCGAGGTCTCCTGCTGACCACCTGCCCACCCTCCAGAGTCACCTGATCCCTGAGACCTGAAGGAGCCTTCTCACCTCCTAGGGAGCGGAAGACCCACTTCTGACAGCCTGCCCATCCACAAAGGTCACGCCGCGGGGACAACAAAGGGCCTTTTTGTCCTCACGCTTATGGTGGCTGCCACCACCAGTGGAAATCACCCACTTGACCTTCTGGCTTTATGAATTAATAATAAAGTTGGAACAGGAGACAGGATGGCCCGCAGGCCCAGGCACTTCCGCCCCGCCCCCCTGCCATCACCTTGCCTGGTGCCACCAGCCCGGGCACCAGGGGGCCCTGCCTTATCTCCCCAAAGTGGTGGGCACTTCTGAGCCAAAAACACCTTATTCCTTTGGCTTGAGATAGCAAATACTGAAACACTTTGCGAGAGTAAAGGCATCTTATCAACACTCGAGGTATTCTGTCTGTACGACCGGGCCGTATGGCATGTCTGAGCATTGATTACATTCTGGGCTGCATTCCGGGGGCCATTAACTCACAAAAAAAAAAGATCCTGCCAGTGTGGGGCTGGGGGTGGGATGAGAAAGACAGACACATAAGGGATCTGATTACTACTAATTTGCGGAGGTAGGAAGTCTTGGAGCGGACTGCCAATTACTTTCATGCAGAGAAAACACAAATGCTTCCTCTGAAACAGACAGGAGCCCCCCAGTAAGACCCCAGGAAACAGACGGGGCTACACATTCTTGCTCTTCCTCCCAGAGCCCCTGGCTCCCCTCAAACTGCCCATCACCGAGCTTGGCCTCCGTGGGGGGCAGCTCACAATTCTAGAACTTTCCATAACACGATACCAAGACTATCTGCCTCGAGGTCTAATTCTCCCCCTTCCAACTTAGTAAACAAGTGTGTGGGACCCTATTAATGAGGTCACAGGGTAACAGTGTTGTGTCTTCCAGATATAAAGACGCTTTGTCTCAGTCTACATCGCAGGGGGTCTGGGTCACCTGGGAAAGGCAGTTTTGAATTTGTGTTCCACACTCAGCATCCAAGTGATTTTGAGCAGTCCCTTCAAATGTCTGGGCCTCAGTTTCCTCATCTGTAAATTGGCAACAATATGCTGTAACAGTGAGATATCCTGGCCCAGCCAGAGTACAAAATATCAGCATGGGTCAAAACAAGGATGTTTCTGGGTGCCCAGCAATGAAGTCCACCTGCCACTCAGCCCTTTTAAAAGCTTTCCAAAGCAGCCTACACTTTCCCACACTGGAGCACCCAGGGATTTAGGGGTGGGGTGTCTGGATACCCCAGAGGGCTGGGGCCATGGAGCCTCCTTCCCATGGTCTCAGCCACTGTGCCCACGCCGCCAGACCATTTCTCCCCAGCCCGCCCCCCTGAGAGCTCAGCCTGGGGGGAACCTACCCTCCCCAGGCCTCACAGTCACCCTTATTCTTCCCTGCCCGGGAGACACAGTTTTTCATTTTTCCTAAAAAAATTGTTTTTAATTATTTTTGTATTAAGGTACGATTTACATACAATGGAATCCATCTTCACTGTTTTTGAGAACCTGATGCGCCCTGGGGGCATGCGCTCCCTCCCCACCCCCAGAGCCACAAAGACACAATTGTGCACCTTATTTCCTGGGGCTTAGAGATTGCCCAAGGACCCCAGGATAAAAGCCATAGTCCACCCAGAGGAAACAGAAAGGGAACAGGGCAGGCTTTACTGGCCGTTTAGCTTTATGTGCCTCAGTGGGGGACACAAGGAGCTCAGTAGTACTGGCAAGTGCACCCGCACCCCTGGAGCTCCTGAAGGGCAGGGAAGGTATCTAGTCCACCTGGGTATCCAGAGGGAATGTGGCACATGGCGAATAGGCCAAGGCTGTGGTCTGGGGCCACTCGAGGACTTTATAACCGCCAAGTAGTGGCCAGTGGCGAGAGCCCAACAGAAAATGGGGTGCCACCCAGACCTCCGGTTCCCTCCCCAGTGAGGAGGTCTGGGGATCACACCAGAAGCTGAATTCCAGCTCTACTTCTTGGCAGCCTGTGGCCTCGGGCAAGTGGCGTGCTCTCCCAAGCTCCCGAGCTTCCCTGTCCTCAGCGGAAAACTGGGAATCCACAGTGCTCCTGGGGGCGTTGCATGAGCAGCTGCGGATAAACTGCAGGGCTCAGCTCCGTGTTTGGCAGATGACAGGCGCCTGGTAAACACTCACTGTCACCGTTAGGAGGTCTGAACTCCAGATCTGGGACATTGTTTTTTCTTCTTCCTTCTGGCAGCTTCTTGGCATCTACATAGATAGGCCTGTGGAGCTGTTTTGGAGCCTGAAGGAAAAAATAGACCCTCCACCTTTCCCAGAATCCTCCACTTATTATTTCCTTTCCAGCCCCGGGAGCAGGCATGGATGGGGGAGGCAGGAAATAGCCACCTCCAGGCCAGCTCAAGGTGGTGAGGGGGAGCAGGCTTCGGTGAGTGACCTCAAGGGGCCGGTCTTCCTGTGGGGGGGGGGTCCACTTCACACCTCGGGACACATGCTGGGCTCCACTCCGTTCCTGCTGAAAGGACAGCTCGCCAGCTCGGGTGTTTAATGTGAATTTTAATGTTCTAGGTAGTCAGCTTTCTTGGCTCAGAGATGATGTTTGGGAAGACTTTTTTATGTTTTAAATCAATCAATGAGACTCTCACAGGCAAGGGGAGGTGGGCGTGCAGCTCTGAGGATGCCCTGCGTGGGCAAGCTTGTGCTCAGGCCTATTTTTGGTGGGGCTGGCTCAGTGCTGAAGCCCACAGGATGCATCTCCTGGTGCCAGGGGGGCTGGCGCAGCAACGGCGGCCTGGCGGGGTGGTACTAGGGGTGTCTCCTGGACACACTCCTAGGCAATACTCCATGGGCTATACAGTCTCTGGGGTCCCCACCTGGTCAGCATGAACGCCTGTGAGTAGCACGCACACACACCAAGGTGAACAAGCCACCTTCTCCTTGCTCTCAGGAAGCTCCAAGTTTCGAGGGGGTGGCAGGTGACAGAGCTGACAGCTCTAACATGGTGTGAGGTGTGCTATTATGGGAGGGAACGCAGGGGCCTTGGGAGTCTCAAGGACACACACGTTAACCCTCAAAGGCCGGATGGAGAGTAGGCAGGATGGGGAGCTGAGCCCCGAATGAGGAAGAGTGTGGGCTTCCCAAAGAGACAGGGCTACGAGAAAATGTTTGCAATCTTAACCTTGCTGTTGGTTACAGAAGTATACCCTTACGTAAACCCCGAATTACGCACAGTCAAGTGAAGAGTTCTCCAGGCAGAGGGAGTGGCTTGCACAAAGCCCCAGAAGTGAGAAAAATAGATGTGCAGGCTGTTCCTACCCTTCTGCGTTCCTAGAAATCGGAGAGGCAACTCAGTGCAGTGAAGGCACGGTGCTGGCAGGAAATGGACTTGGGGATCCTCTGATCCCCTACTCCTCCACTTAGTGACCTGTGGGGCTGCAAGCAAGTTGCTTTATCCCTCTGAGCCTCAGTTTCCTTATCTGTACAATGGCCATATTGCCACCTTCCACGGAGGGTTATTATGAAGATTCCACCAGAGTGCATGCCAAGTGTTCAGCACAGAGCCTGGTGCTCAAGGAATGATGTCCATCACCTCCATCCTGTGTTCATCCTGCTCATCATTTCCAGAGGGAGTCCTCAGGAAGGGACCAGGCTGACTTTTCAAATTAGGGACCATCTTGGTCTGCAAAGAGGCAGGGGGAACCCAGCAACACAGCCTGTTCCTTGGCTGAGTGGGCTTTAGGCTGAACGTTCCCCAAGGATTCTTGCAGGAGCAGGATCCTGGGAGTGGACGTTCCCATGCCAAGCACCTCACATACGTGTATATACATCGTCTTACTGAATCCATATAACCACTTGAGGATCCAGATGGGGACGCTGGTTCTCAGAAGTAAAATGACTTGTTTAAGGCCATGCAGCTAGGAAGAAGTGGGACCAAGCTTTAACTCTTGCTGTGGTTCAGAGTGATGGAGACATACAAATGGGTTTAAAAACATGGCCACTACTACTACACACTTGCCTGAAGCCACCTACCTAGGAAGATCCTTTAAATCAGGCTCCCCCCACCAGCTGAGCCCTGACTCTGGCTGCACCATCATCCCATACTATTCTCATTTATTGTCCTCAAGGCTTCCCACCACAGGGCCTTTGCATTTACCATTCCGTCTGCCCCAAACTGCACTTTCCACTGATCTTCGCGTAGCTAGTTCTTTCTTATTGGAGCTTCTTTTCCATTTTCGCCTCCTCCGAGCAGCTCTCCCAGTCCTCCCTAAGGAAATGTTTCCCTGTCCTTCCCCCGACTCTCACACCACTGTGTGTCTCCCCTCAGGAACATCAGCCTCTTAGGGTCACCTCTAAATCCCCAAGTCCTCGGTCCATCAATACTTGCCGAATGGGTTAAAACGCCCAGACTGTGCCAGCCCCTTTCAGAGGAAAAGGAGGAACTTCCCTCCTATTTAAAGTTCCAAGAACTGAAGGCGTTCATTCTCCCCCCTGGTCTGACCTCACAGCCCCTTTCCGGACGTGGCCCCGGCCCCATCTCCCTCCCCACTTCGGGGTATGAAACTGGAGTCCCAGGCAGCTAGAAGGGAAGCCCATCAGCCACTTGTAGGTAGGCTACAAGGGGAACCCTCAGCATCCGTCTTCCTCACGGGAGACCAGACCCAGGAAACGGGACATGATTCCCAGCATGCTCCGAGGTCCCATCACCTGTCAAACTCACCACCAGACGGAATTTCCCCCAACTGCCTGCGTGGGGGGGCTGCCACCCTGCTGGCAGAAATCCCAGCTACAGAGAGCCCTGACTTCCACCAGTGCAGACCGAAGGCAACAAGAGCTCAACTAACAGAACCAGGGGAAATCCAAGAAAGAAGGAGGGGAACCCTACCTCCCCTCTCACGTGAGCCTTGGGGTTGAACTGGACTCACAAGTTTTATATTCACACATGGTTCAGAATGAAACTATAAAAAAAATCTATAGTGAAACCTCACTCCCTCTCCGTCCCTTCCACCCAGTCTGCAAGTATTCACTCTTCTTACTTCCTTGTGGATCCTTCCAAGGTCCTTGATGCAAACAAAGCAATTACAAATATATGCTCTTATTTTTTTTAAGTGTTCCATATTATATATACTACAGTTTTTTTTCCCCTCCAGTCACAGATAATTCTGTGATTGCACATGGGAAAACATAACACGTGTATGTGATGCATGAATGTACACACACATCCACCCACCCAGACCAGGTATTGAGGTGCTTTCTGTAATTTTCACCCAATTCTCCTAGACAGAACTGTTTAGATTAGGAGTCAGCAGGGGTCGCCTTTCAGCCTTGGCACAAGTGGTTGGGTCATTCCCCACCCCCACCCAGGTGATCAATTATGGACCTGGCTGGCTGCCCTGAACTCAAAGCAGGTGCCAGGAGCCAGCCAGGTCCTTCCTTGAAATAACATCTGCACTCCCATTTCTTAAGCATCTAGCAGGTACTAGGAGAACTTCCATTCTAGAGAGAAGGAAACCGAGCAATGAAGTGACTAGCCCAAGGTCACACAGCCAGGAAGTGGTGTTGGCAGGATTCACATCCGCCTGTCCAGTTTGCCCACTCACCTGGTCTCCCTCCGTCTTTGGTCCACACACCCCTTCACAGCCCGTAACAGAACCCGGCACCCCGAGGTCAGAGCCCAGGGGTCAAGTTCCCAGCCCAGGGTCAGAGGCCAGGGTCAAGTTCCCAGCCCGGCTGGACTGGGGAGGACAAACGCTACTACCGTCACTTCCCTGCGTCCAGGGCGGCCCCGCGGCGCGGCCACTCCGTGCGCCCAGCCTCTGGCCGGATGCGGGTCCAGGAGTCCAGGCGAGCTCGAGGAAGGTCGTCGGGGTCCGGCCAAGTGCTCCGTGGGCGCCACCCGCTACCCGGGGAGGGGGACCCGATGAACTCCCTTTACAGACAGGAGGATGAAGAGAGGCGCAAGGGGACGGGCTCGCCCGCCCGAGGTCACACGGCCAGGGAATGCCCGAGCCCCGCTGCCACCCAGGTCCCGCCGACTTCAAAACTTTCCGGCCCCTGCGCCTCGCGAACCTGAACGACTTTCAGGTGCGGAGCGCGCACACCGGCTGGGCGGCCCAGCCTCTCGCCCTCCGAGCCGGGACGCCAGCCCTGCCCTGGGGGAGCCGGGCCCTGCTCCCTCCCGGGTCCGCAGTCCCCAGGCCCGGGGGTTCCCGGCCAACTCCGCGGGCGCCGAGGCTGAGCGGCCGCGGCACTTACTCAGCATCGCCGCGGAGCTCCTCGCCGCAGCCGGCAAAGTGGCCGGCGGGAACCCATTTGCAGGGAGGGGAGACTGAGGCGCAGAGAGGGCCAGCTACTAGCCCAAGGTCACACAGCGCGGCGGCGCGGGGCCCGGCGAGCGGCCGTGGGCTGGGACCCCCGAGCCAGCGGGCCGGCGGTCCCCGCCCGTGTCCCCGCGGGATACTCACAGCCGGTCTTGCCCACGAGCTCCCGCACCTCCTCGGACGCGGAGTGGGCAGCGCCCATGGTGCCTGCGGCGGGGGCCCCGGGGCGCGCGTCCCTCGCAGGCCCCGGGCTGGCGTCGGCTGCGCAGCGGCCGGTCCGGCCTCGGGTCCAGCGCGGGTCGGGACGCCGGGGACAGGTCTGAGCCGCGGGTTCCGCGTGGGGCGCGAGCGCGGCCTCTTATAGCGGCAGAGGGCGGCGCGCCGCGGTCCTAGCGCGCGCCGGCTTCGCTCACTGCGGGGATCGGGGAGCGCTCGGCCCCGGGCCAGAAACGGCGGGGAGGCGTGGAAGGGAGGGAGGGACCTAGATGCCCACCACCAAGGTTTCCCTCCCCCGTCCCCCCGTGCAGCGGCCGTGCTCGTCGCACCTCCCCGCCTCCGCACCCCTGCCCGCTTTGGAAAGAGGCAGGTGTGAACAGAGTTGGGGTGTAGGTGGGGGGGGGGATCGGACCCCGGGAAGGTTCCATATCCACCCCCACCCCGGTTCCATCACACATCCTACCAGATCTCAGAAGGGAAACTCACCTGGGACAGTGAAGAAATATAGCCAGCATTAATTAGCTCTCTGGTGAACAGCAATAAAGGTAATATAATAATAGTAATCCACCTTAAATGCGCACAAGGTGCTTCGCTTGGCTCATTCCAGGAAAGCCCCTCGGCCCCTCCCAGCACCTTGATGAAGTGGACACACCACATGCCAGAGCGGCCCATCCTAGTGGCACAGCCCAGGAGCTTGGGGTGCGGGAGTTTTCCAAACTTGAGGAGCAGGCAGCTTCCTGGCCCCGCCCCTCCATCCCCATTCTGGCTCAGGCAGGGCCCAGGAGGCTGCATTTCAAACCGCCCAGAGAATGTAATGCGGGTGGTTCCCCAAGCCTCCTGGGAGAAGTTTTGCCTTAAGGAATTGGATTCTGTGGTCAGACTGGATGACCCTGGCCCGTCCTGCCACCTGTTTGACCATGATTCCTTCTACTTAAAATGAGGACTATAATAGTTAATGAGCTGTCCGTCAGAAGGCGCTGCCATGGGACACCGCACCAAGCAGTTGCTTTGGAATCCTGTCCATTTTACAAGGGAGGAACTGATTCTCAGAAAGGTCACAAAGCCAGGGCAGAAATTCAAAGTCAACATCTTCTGGTTCTCAAAGCCAGACCATTGCGCTCCACAGTGCCTCATGATGCGGCCATCCATGTCTGGCCTGTATTCAGTGTATGTCCTGGGTGCCAGGCTCTGTGACAGGACTGGGGGTGGGGTGGGCATGGGTCCTTTGGTGTTCAGAAAGACCTGGGTGGACCCACCTACATCAGTTTCACAGGGCACTGGGGACAGGGTGCTGAGAACCAATTGCCCATACCTATAGACTACAGAACCTCCAGGGGGAGGGGGTCCTCAACCCAGCCAGAGCTGCAGAATGAGCCCCCCCTCCTGGTGGAAAGTCCAGCTGCCCATTACACTCTGTTGGCATTGAAAGAGTGGGAGCGCACCCAGGGAATCTGCATTTCTTTTTTTTTTAAGATTTTATTTGTCAGAGAGAGAGAGAGCACAAGCAGGGGAAGTGGGGGGAGAGGGAGATGCAGGCTCCCTGCTGAGCAAGGAGCCCAATGTGGGGCTTGGGGCTCAATCCCAGAGTCCTGGGAATCATGACCTGAGCAGAAGGAGGATGCTTAACTGACTAAGCCACCCAGGCGTCCCTGGAATCTGCATTTCAAAAGCCCCCTCGGGCAGGGCTGAGGTAGCCAAGCTGGGGAAGTGCGGACTGTTGGGCATCAGCTGGTCTGAGTTAACTGGACTCAGAGCTTGCATTTCAAGGCAGAAGGAATTGAGACACCCAGATTGACCTCAGGGTCAGGAAAGGGGTTCTGGCCCCTTGGGAATGACCCACCACTGCTGGACACAATTTTATTCTGATGTAAAACACCAGTTCCTGGAATTTTATTATATTAAATTATCTAAGGATTAAATGATGGGGCTGGCTGCCGAAGAGGTTGAAAATAGCATGCTCAGGATGGCACCCCCTCCCCCTTAGCCTGGCTGCTCCCAGAGCTGGAGACAGTGCAGGTGGGTAGGGAAGAAAGCCCTGGGGCTGTGCTCTGGGGCCGTTGCGGGGGGAGGGGGGGCACATGGCTCTGCTCTGCCCCTCGGTGATCACGAAGAGGCCCCCAGTGGGTGGGGTGAAGGGAGCCTGTTTTCACTCTGTGACCTGTCTACACTGGCACCTTCAGCTCAAGCCCCACTGAGCACTGACAGCTCCTAGAGGAGTCCTGGCCCCTGCCCCTTCTCCTGGAACTGCCTTCCCCTCCCTCTCCCTATGGCTGGGTCTTCCTCTTCAGATCACTTCCTCTGAGAGGCCTCCACAGGGCCTCCCTCCACCCTCCTGGGTCTGCTGCCAAACAAGCCACCTTCACCAGCCTGTAGGGAGCTGGAAGAGGGGAAGGCTGAGGTGTGGTGATCAAGGGGAATTGATTCCTGATGGCAAGCCTTGGAGAAATAATCAGGAGCTCCTGGTAGCACCGGGAAGGTGGAGAGGCCAAGGCACAATCGGGGGATTCGCGCCTTCATTCATTCATTGCACATTTACTAAGGCCCTGTGTTCAGGCACCTGGCTGGGTCCTAGGGCCACAACCAGGAATGATCAGGAGCCACACTTTGGCTCCTAAGAAGCTCCTGGAGGAATGGGCAGACAGACACACAGGAGGTGAGAATGTAGAGGGGTCAAACAAGGGCTAACTTGGGCCCAGAAAGATCTGGAATGTTCGAGCCAGAATGGTGCCTGAAAAGACTCTGTTATTCCTTAAACCGAGCTCCAGGGAGTCCATGACTACCCCCCAACCGCAGACCCAAATGGACAAGCCAGAGGTACACGCTGGGCGGACGGCTGCATCCATGAGGTTTGGGGGCCCTGGACTCTTGCCCCCCTGCTCTGGCCGTGATGCACATACACAGCAGGGGCTCCCCCCACGTCCCCTGCACAAAGCCTGCTGCTTCCTGTTCCAGGACGTCACAGCTTTAATTCAATCCTAGCAATGGCTCTGTCGGCGTCAGAGCAGGAATGAGGTCTGGAGCTTTGCGTGGGGTCTGGCTGGGCTGATTGTATCTGCTGTCTGGAGTCCTGTCAGAGGGGCACCCTGTGTGGGGATCTTTAGGTTCCCCCCACACAGCGTGACCTTCTGAGGGCTGGAAAACACTTCAGTCACCAGGCAACTGCCTCTCTTCTCCCAGAGGAGCTGATTAAAACCGGTGGCAGAGATTAGAATGGCTGGTACCTGGGAGTCCGCAAAGGGCAGCGGCACCCAGAGCCTTCGAGGATGGTCTTCCCGTGGCTCTCCTGCATTCCTTTTAGGGAAGGCTCCCAAACCATATGTGGGCAAGTGCCGTCATCTCCCTGGGCCTCAGTTTACCCATCGGTAAAACAGCAATAATATTGGTGCCTTCCTCGGGGTAGCTGTGAGGATTAAATGTGGATATTTGTAAAGTGCTTAAAACAGTGCCTAACAGAGGAAATACCAGCTAGTCCAGCGGTGTGTAGGTAAAGCAGGGGGAAGCCTTACTTTGGAGCATTTGCCTATTTCCAGGGTGTAAATATTCCCCCCATGTCAATTTCAAGCTACCAATAATTTGACAAGGGGCTTGCAAAGTTCCTGAATGTCTGACAATGCGATCTTGCAAGCCAGTTGGAGCCAAATGTCACACCATTACACAGTAGACTGTTATTATTCATATGTTCATTCACTCACTATTTTTTTTAAAGTTTATTTATTTAGTGATCTCTACGCCCAGCGTGGGACTTGAACCCATGACCCTCAGATCGAGAGTCACACGCTTTTCTGACTGAGCCAGCCAGGCGCCCCCATTCGCTCACCATTGAGTGCCATGAATTTAAATACTACAGGAAAGGAGCCAGTCCCTGACCTCGGGGAGCCAGTCCCTGACCTCGGGGGATCCCAGAGTCAGGAAGGAAAGAGATATAAACAGACCATCATGGCACACTAATAGGATACTGGCTGCTGTGGGAGTCTGGAGGAGAGGTACCTAACACATGCCCATTTTATTGATGGGAACACCGAGGTATTCACAGAATGTGTGGTAAACCAGAATCAGAGTACAGATATGAAGTTGGATAAATGGCAGTTCCTATAATACATGTCTCGATTCCCTATCCCTCTAATCACTTAGGGTTACTCCCAAGGCTCAGCAATGTTCTGGGAGCAACAAGACTCTTCCCTTAATCTTCAGGCTCCTGATTCTAAGGAAATGTACAGGGAATGCAAATGCCCCCTTGCTTAGCCTCTGACTTAGGGAAGACTACACCTAAACCGTCTCAAACAAGTAAGGATTAGTGATGCTCCCATAAAATCTGTCCAGGGTTGGAAACCCTGCAGGTGCCTCACGCCCACATCTCTGTCTGGGCTCTGACATGGGCAGTTTTTCTCTTAAGCTCATTAAGCCTCCTTATGTTGGTCTCGTGAATGGAATCAGAGAAGAATCATCTCCCATCTGCCTCTTGAATTCAAGCTTCCTTTTGGTTATCTTGTAAACAATTCTTTCTTGCCTGAGGCACCCTGATCTTTTAGGTGAACCATGGGTGACAACGTTCTAGCATAGACTCGACTCTGCTTTGGATCCCCTGCAAGGGCTCAGCCATTCCTGGTTGTGTAACCCAGGGGTTGCTTGCTTTGCCCTCTGAACCTTGATGCTCCCCAGCCCCATCTCGCTAGAGAGGATTCAGCAAGGGCGAAAGGGCTGGCCCCCCAACTGTCCACTCCCTTCCTCAGGGGACGATATCCGGGACTTTACAGCCAGCCTGACTCTCCTCTCTCCGTCGCTCTCCTCCCCCACAATCCCTCGTGAGACAAATCGACGGAACTTGCACTCGAATTTCCACCTTATACCCCCTTATTTAATCATTTTCTGGGTGACCAAGCTCCCCGGATCCCTCAGCTCCCAGTGAAGCGCCCCGACCGCTCCTGGGCTGCACTCAGGCTGCTGCCCCAGCCTCTCCATCCTAAAGGGTGGCGGGAGCCGGCCCCCCAGACCGTGGAGGGTCGCAGCTCTAGGGCGAGTGGGAGAGCTGGCCGCCTAAAAATGGAGACGGGGGCTCTCTGGGGAAGGCGGCTTGAGCATGTTTTTCTCTTGTTTATATAATTATAAATAGTGACCGATTACTGGAATTTGCAGGGGGCAGATGGAAGCTTGTCCCTTCATGGGCTTCAAACTCGACGCTGTTGTCCAAGAAACAAGCTCACCAGACAAACAGAAAGATGTGGCAGGGGCCCCAGATCTATTTTAACTTCACCACAGCTGCACACGGAGCAGCAGCGGGGCAGGCTTTGCAGAAGGCTGGGGGCTGGGGGAGGATGGAGATGCCCCCCGGACTGTAGCTGGTGGCCCCCATGTGATCACATGGGTCTTTGTATGTGAAAGAGGAAGACAGGGCGGGGGGTCAGAGTCAAGAGTGATGTGATGTGGGAAAGACTCCACTGGGCATTACTAGCTTGGAATTCGAGAAAGGGTCCCTGAGCCGAGGCGTGCAGATAACTGGGAAAACTGGAAAATGCAAGGACATAGATTCTTCCCGAGAGCCTCCAGAAAGGAACATGGCAGGGCTGACACCTTGAGTTTAGCCCAGGGAGACCCATTTCAGACTTCTGACCTCCAGAACTGTACGATGATACATTTGTGTTGTTTCCAGCCATCAAGTTTGGGGTCATTTGTTACAGGAGCCGTAGGAAATTAACGGACAGTGGGTTTGCACCAGCAAGACCCCTGCGCAACGGAAACCGGCGTTGACCAAACTGTCTTCCCGGAGGGATGGTTCTTTAAATTCTGTGTGCAGGCAAATCACCAGGTGTTCTTATTTAAACTCAGATTCAGACTCAAGAGGCCCAGGAATGCATTTGAAATGGGAATGCCAGGTGATTCCGAGGTAGATGTTTTATTTTTGGTAATGGCTACGTGGAGATATAATTCACATAGCAGGGGGTGCCTGGGTGGCTCAGTTGGTTGGGCGGCTGCCTTTGGCTCGGGTCATGATCCTGGAGTCCCGGGATCGGGTCCCGCTCAGCGGGGAGTCTGCTTCTCCCTCTGACCCTCTTCCCTCTCGTGCTCTCATTCTCTCTCTCTCAAATAAATAAATAAAATCTTTAAAAAAATAATTCACATAGCAGGCAACTCCCCATCTTGAGTACACAACTCAGTGGTTTTCCCTGTCTTCACAAAGTTGGGCAACCATCGCTATAATCCATTTTAGAACATTTGCATCATCCCCAAAAGAAACCCCACACCCTTTACCTATCACCCCACAATCACCCACCTTCTGGCCCCTGACAACCACTAATCACTTTCCTGTCTCTATGGATTTGCCTATTCTGGACATTTCATATAAGTGGAGTCTCTAATATGGTGTCTGGCTTCTTTCACTTAGCATGATGATTTCGAGGTTCACCTATGTTGAGGCGTGGATCAGTCCTGCATTCCTTTTAATTGCCAGACGATGTAACATTGTATGGGTAGACCACATTTTACTTATTCATTCACCCACTGAGGGACATTTGAGTAACTGTGCAGCTTTCCTTTAAAGTGTCTCATTTAGCTACCACGGCCAAATGATGGGGGATTTGGCCATCTGGCATTCCCACTTTGTAGATGTGGAAACCGAGGCTCCATGGGGCTCAAATCACATGCTCAAGTTCAAGTGGTTCATAAGTGATGGAGCTCTGGTGGGTCCGATCCCCTGGCCTGTGAACCAGGGATACCTCTTGCAGGTGTCGCCACTGAAAGTTACAGAGCTGGCACAAAGGAAAAAAATGGAACATCTATTTCTTCCATCTGCTGAATCAGTCTGCCATAATTTCCCTCTGCTGCTGGGTAATGACCCCGGGATACCCTTTACCGAGTGCTAAGCACTTTCTGTATATTATTACCTTACTGAATCCTCGGACAACACTGTGGGATGTGCATTCTTCATTCCTCTCCTTTCCCATTAGAAGCACAAGGAACTACAGGCTCGGAGGGTCCAAGCTATTGGCTGCCACACGGCTGGTTCTTACACAGTTGTGTGCCTCAGGATTCCTCGTGGAAAGGGCCTGGCCCGGGAATCTGCATTTTAACAAGGGTTCCAGTTGTTTCTGAGGCAGGTCGTCTGAGGACCACCCACGAAGAAGTCCTGTACCACCAGACCGTGAGGAAAACTAGCTTCTGGCACATTCTCTGCTTTTGCTAACTGTCCCCTTGGCTGCCTGGCCTTCAGGCAGGTCCCCACCTCCGGTGTGCTGGGAGGTGACAGGGCAGGGACTGGATGCAGAGCCGGCCACCTGGGGGACCACGAGCTGGCCAGCAGGGCAGGACCACTGGCCAGGACCCTGCCACCTGCTTCCCCAGCCAGGGGGTGGGGGTTGGAAGAAGACACAGCCGTCTCCTCCCCCCTTCCCACCCTCCCTTCCCTCTGGGACAGCTGCATGTTCAAGCAAGACCCCAGCTGAGTGCCTGGAAGGCAGGATGATAAATACACGTTGGGGTTCCGAGTTGGCGCAGTCAATAATTTGGGGCTTACTCAGGAGAGGACGCGGCACGCACCTCCCTTTTGGGCAGCAGGCAGCGGAGGGCACAGGCAGGCCGGGAGGCGTGGGTAGGAGGTGGGCCCAGAGCCTCACGGCTGCCACGCTGACTCAGCAGAGCTCAGGGCCTGCTCCTGTTGACTGGGCGCCCTTCCCAGATGTCCACTCTGGGCTGTCTCTTAAACCTCTCCCAGGGCCGGCTGCGGAGAGCAGAGATGGGAACCAGATCCAGCTCTCCCACTTCATGAACAAAAAGGATAAGAGTGTGAAGGGAAGGCGGGAGGCCCTTTATGCCGGGGTGGGGTGGGGGGGCTTCCCCCTGTGCCAGAGACTCCAGGGCGAGGGTGGGTGGGGAGACAGGTGCTCTGGGGGCTTCCCAGTCCCTGACTGTGTGTGGAGGCAGGTGCAAATCCTGGGCAGGGTTCAGAGTTTTGACCTGGCAGAGGGGGCTGCTGGGAGAAACCCTGAAAGCGAGGCCCCTTGCCCTCCCTACGTCACCTTGGAAGGGAGCCAAGTTGGAAGGCTCAAGGCAGAACTGAAGAGCTCCCTGCAACTGGCTAGCTCCACTCTCTCATTTTCACCAGGGAGGAACTCAGCGAGGTCAAGGTCACGCCGCAAGGATGACCCTGGCTGGGCCTAGAAGAGGCCCTGAGACTCAGAACAGGGAGGGGGGAGGGCTGGTCTTGGGCCATTTCTGTCAGGGTCTCCTGTATTCTTGAATAGAGATGCAGGCTCCTGGGACCTACTGGCTGACTTTTATGTACTCACAAATTTGGGAGCCTCTGCTTCAGGGGTTGGGGGTGGGGTTGGAGATGTGGGTTCAAATCCTGTCTTTGGCCTTAGGTGACGACGTGCCCCTGGAATCCTTGGTCCCTATCTGCAAAATGGGTCCATGAGACTTCATGCAAAGCATTCACACTGTGCTGGTACATGGAGAATGCTCAGCGATGGGCAGGTCACTGGGCTAGCTCAGGGCCAATTAGATGCTGGTCCTGGCTGCGTCTTGGTGGAGACTAGGTGGAGGGCAGTCTCCCTGTGCCAGCTGACATGTGTGCATCGGGGAGAATCTACAGAGGGAAGCTGCGCTCAGCTGGTGGTAAGGAGGACACTTTGGTGCCCATCCCCTGGGGCAGGTCTAAGTCCCATGGAGGGAGGGAGGGAGGATTGGTAGGGCCACAGAGGCCATACCGCCTGGATTTTGTGAAATCTGGGCCCCAAGCCCAGACACCAAATATCACAGGGTGAAGAGAGGGCCCGTGGGTTTCTGGGGAGAGGGAGGCGGGTGCAGACAGGAATGAACTCAGCCCTGCGGGGCCCCTGTGGGCTTGCAGGTCCACAGCAACAGGCATGTGCATGTTGGGAAGGGTCCCAGGAGCAGGGGCATCCAGAAGGAGGCATCCCTCCCAGGGGACCTCAGTCAGGCCAGGGCAGAATTTGAGAGCACAAAGAAGACAGCCCTGGGACTGCCCTGAAACATGCAGGGGGACTTGGTGGGCTCAGATCCTATGGAGTGCACTTGGAGGTCGAGGAACCAGGACCCCCCCCCCCCGAAGAGATGAATAGTGAGGCCTGGGGGTTGGATTACAGCAAAGGCTCCCTTCCCTCTCTGTCCACAAAGCATGGCAGAATGGGGCATGCTTTCATGCCACTCACGCTGAGCATTTATCTCCTATTCAGGAAGGTACAGCCAAAGGACCTATTACTTTGGATTGGTTTCTTGACATTCAGAAGTCAAGAACAGAACTTTCTGGAGACGTTTATCTATATATAAGCAGCAACATGGGACTAAAAATCTCTTTGGGGAGGACTTGGGAAGGGCAGGGCGGCCCTGTCTTTTAGGGGCAGGGGTGGGGCCCAGAGTCCAGGTGCAGAATGAACCAGAGCAACGTTATCAAATTTGGCTGCACATTTGAATGACCTGGGGGAGCATTTAAAGATCCTAATGCCCAGATCATACCCCAGACCCCAATTAAATCAGGCTGGGTGGGGGTGGGCAGTATTTTAACCCCGCAGATGATTCCAATATACAGGTGGGTTTGAGAACCGATGTCTGGCACCCTAGCTGCAAGTTACTCATCTGGGGAGCTCTGAAAGCAAACATGGGCAGGCTCCATCCCAGGTGATCGGAACCAGAAACTCTGGGGGTGGGACCCTTGGTGTTGATGTTTTTGGTAAGGTGCCACCAGGGTGGAGAATCACAAATCACGTCAACGCACTGGTGGGATTCCTCTGCCACTGGGTACACCGGTGCATGGGTGCGCATGTGCTAGTATTTTCTTGGCGAGTTCTGGTAGTATGACTTTGGACCAGCCGCTTGGCAGCTGTGCTGAGATGTGGCTCATTAACCCCGTATCCCAGAGACTTGAGTGGCACATCAGCTGTGAGGGCTGTGTGACCAGAGCACCCAGGACGGCTCACAGGTGGCCTCCCATCTTTCCACTGGGGGAGCATGTGGGGTTTGTACTGTAGGGACAGTCCTGGTAAAGGGAGCGCTCGGAATCTGGGGAGAAGGTCAGTGTGACCTTGGGCAAGTAGCTTCTCTTCTCTGGCTTTATTTAGTGTTTCCTCTGTTAAAAAAAAAAAAAGAAGAAGAAGAAGAAGGAGAAGGGAGGAGAAGAAGGAGGAGGAGGAGGAAAGGAAAGAAAAAAGAAAATCTCCCTTTGTCCTTCCTTGAAGACAAAGTGTGTGGGTGAACACTGTGGGCTCTCTGAAAGTCAGATGTGATGAGTTTTAAAAAGATGACTTGTCAGACTCCTACTGGTTGTCAGAAAGCAGAACCACAGTGGCGAAGGGGAAACTGAGGCTTGGGGGCTAAGTTGCATGGAGCCAGGGTGCAAGATCAGAGTCACACGCAGCCACAGTCACCCTTGAAAATCCCCTAAGGACCATAAAGTATGGTAGGGACAGCTTCCCACACACAATCCTGTGCAGTAAGTATGTATCAGCCCAAACTGGGAACACCAGGAGGGCCCTTCCTGAGAACTTGCAAATGGCCAGGCACAATTTGAAAGTGTCTAAAGTCTTGTTTAAACTGTTCCCTTCTCCTTCCTTGCCCCCAACTCCCCCAAGCCCTCCAATACGTCCAGTAAAATCTCACAGCTGCTGGAGGGGGAACCACAATTTCAACTTGGGTCGGCTTAATCTTTGTAGTCTATCTCCAGAATTTATTTTGACTTCAGAAAAAGTCATTGGTCACCCTGCTGGGGCTCAGAGTAAGTTGCAAGCTCAGGTGTGCATTGAGAAGATGCGTCTGGTGCAGTGCGCAGGGGTGGGGGCCTGGGGGTCCGCTCATGTTAGAAACCCCCTGGGAGGACGGAGAGGCAGGAGTGAGCAGGAGAGAGGAGCCTGGGGTCCAAATCCCAGGACCGGCTGGGGACCTGCCCTGTGCCCTCCCTTGCTGCCCCCTGCTCTTTGCCCCCATCCTGCTGGTCGGGCCAGAGGGCCAGCTTCCCACAAACAGCAGGATGGTGAGGGAGGGGCGAGAGGGACACATTACAAACCCCCAGGCCGATGGAAACCCTGCTTACCTCCGGAGTCACCAGGCCCCTTTCCAACCCCTTCGTCCAGCCCCCTCTGGAGAAGCGGGTGAGCCTGCACGCGGCAGTTGTTGCTAAGCTGGAGAAAACCACAGCCTCCCCCCCCCCCAAGCTGCTGCTGTGCTCTGATGTCACCAGAAAGCTTCTCCTGTCAGCTATTCTTAGTCTGGAGAACACACCTCCGCCCGTTAGAAGTCTCTAGACTTCAGCTGCCTTCTTATAAATAACTTAGAAACTTGTAGTGTGCCGGGCCACCACCGGTTAAGTACTTACCACCCCCACGCGGCGAACCTTGTAAATACCGTGCGCGTATCGGGAAGGCTAGCTCCCACGTCTGTGCAGCCCTGGAGCTACCCCGTCAGTACTAAGGGCTAACCGAGGGGGGACGCTGTGTGTCCGGCTGGGCGCTAGGGAAGCGCTGAACCAGTCGGAGGCAGTTCTGGTCAGCCCGATGACCTGGGTTCCAATCCTGCCTCTGCTGCTCACACGGGTCATGTGACCTGGGAAAGTCACTTCGCTTCCCTTTGCCTCCGAGTCTACATCTGTGAAACCAGGAGGCAGGGCTGGTGTGCAGGTGACAAGAACCGGAACACACAGAGCGCTAAGAGCGGCACAGGGGAAGCCCTTGGAGGGTCTGTGTTGCTCCTGGAAGGAGGGACTGTCCCTCCCCTTCCCACACAGGAAACGGAGACCCCTGCCTGCAGGTTCCATGACTTGCCCACACTTGCTCGGTTAGTAACAGAAGTCGGATTTGAACCTGGGTCTGAGGCACACAGTCGGTTATGAAGTGTTGCTGCCCCCTAGGGCAGGAGGGGGAATCAGACACAACCAAGTCTAGTGGCGGGGGAGGGGGGGAGGGGGGTGAATTTCCCCATCTGTTTCTTTCCCCTTGAGACCTTGGGCAACTCAGTACCCCCTCACTGAGCCTCAGCTTCTCCATCTATAGAATGGGTTTATGATAGTAACATCCACTCTGCTCAGGATCATGAGGACTTTGTGGGGGGGGGCACCCTCTTTAGCTTCCGGGATAGGGCAGGCCCCCTGCAAGACCAACTGACCTCCACGATGGTCTAAGCCTGGCACGTTCCCGTATCCCTCCGCATCTTCCTAGAGACCTTTCAGGACTTCAGCTTCGGTACAGACCCTGGGCGACGTGCGTTGGTCGTTTGTGTGCGTCAGTATCTCCCTCGGTGGACGCGGAGGTCCTGCTGATGCCCTCGCCCGGGAGCAGGTGCCCAGGAGAATCAGAATGAGGCTGCTCCCCCTCACCACCCACTCCCCCAGGGCATTACGTCCTAGCTCACTTCGCGTGGTGAAACACCATCTGGTGACTTGCTCTAGGCGTCTTCCACATTTATGAGGGGACACCGCACTTGGAATGCACAGCAAGGCCAGTGCCCCTTGCCGGCTGCCGGAGGGAGTCAGGCATAGGGCACGGTGACAGGACCCCCAGAGTGCAGCCCCTTCTCCAGCCCCCTCCAGTCTGGCCCGCTCAGTGAGCAAGGGGCTGCTCACCCTCTTCCTAGCCTTGCCAGTCCCTTGCTAGTAGCTACCCCTCCACCAGGCTGATGGAATGGAAGAGGGGGGCTCCAATGTGATGCACTCGGTGGGGACAAAGCCCTGCTCACAAGGTCGGCGCGGGGAAACAGTGCCCAACTGATATTTTACTTATCAGACTAGAATGCATTCCCCTCACCTCGGGAGCTTTCCTTCTCCTGGTGGCTCATTCTCCAAAGACCAGTTGTCAATTCTTTCTGGAAAATCCTCCTCTGCTGCCCTTGACTCACGCCACCCTCTTTCTTCTCTGGAAATCTACAGGAATAAGCGTCAGGAGGAGCCCAGGGTGCAGAATCCGCAGGGTGCCTTGAAAGTTCCCACCTGGCAGGTGGGAAGAATTCAGTACAGGAGGAAGCCGTACAGAGCACACAGTTCAGCAGCTCTGAGGAAAAGTGCTGGAGATTCGAATGGGGGTGAGTTAGGGTATCTGCCATTGGACCCAGAGAACCCAGGCTTTGAGGCCACCACCCCATGTGGAGAGCGAAGGGGACCTGGAATCTTACGTTAGCAGAGTGACTACAATTAGGATTCAGCTTCAGTCCCTGGAAAAAATCAATTCCTTCTTCCTGGTCAAAGAGCACTTTGCAGACTCCTTCACTTGCTGGGGAGCACCAACTTGCTGGGGATGGCATTGCATTTTTCTTGGTGGGGTTTTACTCCCCAGAAGGGTTACTGTTTGGTACAGAGAGGATGAAGTAAAGCAAAGCCCTAGTTTGTTTGTGTTTGCTTTCCTCCTATATTATATTGGAACGTAATCTATGTATATTTTAAGTAGGCTCCATGCCCACCGTGGGGCTTGAACTCACGACCCTGAGCTGAAGAGTCGCGCGCTCTACCGACTGAGCCAGCCAGGCTCCCCTATGTATATTTTGTATTTTAAGTGCTTGAAACATTTAAGGGAATTTGGCATCCTCAAACAGAAAGGCTTTGTGATTCCCATTTTTAAATGTACTGAGTAATCCATTATGGCCAGAACTTTTTTTCCTAAAGGTGGTAAAATACACATTAACATAAAATTGACCATCTTAACCATTTTTTAAGTGCATGGTTCAGTGGTGCTAAGTACATTCACATAATTGTACTGGGTAGATTTTCATTTTGAAAGTCGTAAGAGACTTTTACTAAGTTTGCAAGCAGTATGCTATTTAAGAGGACCGAGATTTGCCATATTTTAGAGATCAACTTAGTGGATGCATAAGAATTCATGAAGTACTTGGAAGGTTCTGAAAAGTGCTTAAGAAGAAATGAAGACTGTTGAATCACAGATCTGTACTTCTGAAACAAATAACGCAACATATTTTAAGAAAAAAAGAAAAAGAAGAAGATAACAGGAGAGGAAGAATGAAGTAAGTCAGAGGGGGAGACGAACCATGAGAGACGATGGACTCTGAAAAACAAACTGAGGGTTCTAGAGGGGAGGGGGGTGGGGGATGGGTTAGCCTGGTGATGGGTATTGAGGAGGGCACATTCTGCGTGGAGCACTGGGTGTTATGAACAAACAATGAATCATGGAACAGTACACCAAAACAAATTATGTAATATATGGTGATTAACATAACAATAAAAAATTAAAAAAAAAGAAATATATCAATTCATTACTGCTTTTAAAGTATTTAGGGGAAATCAATTAAATGTTTGTTGTTTTTTGAAAAAAAAAACAACAAAAAACACCTTAAGGGGCACCTGGGTGGCTCAGATGGTTAATCAGCTGCCTTTGGCTCAGGTCATGATCCTAGGGTCCTGGGATCAAGCCCCGCATTGTGCTCCTGGCTCAGGGGGGAGCCTGCTTCTCCCTCTCCCTCTGCCTCTCCCCCTGCTCATGCTCTCTCTCTCTATCTCTGTGTCTCAATTCAATAAATAAAATCCTAAAAAAAAAGTTTAAAAAACACCTTAAAAGTGATTGTAAAATAGTCAATTTTATAAGCAAAATAGTGAGAGTCATAAATTCAACACAAAGTTTTAGGGAAGAACTGTGTTTTCAATTTGTAGTTGTAATAAATAGAATATTAATTGGAAAAAAAAAAAAAACAACAAAGAGGTCCCTGAATAACCTTTCACAAAAGGCTTTCAAGACACCCTGTTGACAGAGCTTTGCAGCCCTTAAACCGTTTGTGCGTAAAATATCTCATTGCTTAGAGGTTCCCAAACTTGAGTGTGCATCAGAATCCCTTGGGAGGCTTGTTCAGATACAGATCTTGGGCTCCAGCCTCAGAGTTCCTGATTCAGTGGGTCCGGCACCCAAAACCCTGCATTTCTAACCCAGGTGATGCTGATGCGGCTGGTCTGGGAACTAGACTTTGAGACCCAGCGCGTTAGATCGTCACAATACACCCCGAGAGGCCACATACTGTCGTCACCTGCTTGCCTTGCTCTTCCCTTGTTACCACAGTTCTTCGGGCCTTGATTCCCCCGGCTCTAGGATGAGAACGGAACAGTGCTGCCCCTACAGGGTAAGGTCAGAGAGGGTCACGGTGGGCTTGCAGAGTCTGGTAGAGAGGATTGCATGATACTGTTCCAACATGACCCCAAATCCTGGGTGCCTTTTATGTCCTCTGTGCACCTAGCATAGTGCTATGCACATAGTAGGTACTGAAGAAATACTGATGTCAACGATGCTTACCGTCCCTTCCCCATTTACTAGGAACAATCAAGGGCTGGCTTATGGGGGCGATACTTACATACTCCCCCAAGTGGCGGTGCAGAAACTACCTGGCCTCAGGGGCTGCTTTCTCTGTGAAGGGGAGGGAAATGGAGGTGCCTAGTGACAGAATACAGCCAGGCTGCCCTGTCTGGGCTGTTTCCCCGCTTGTGGCTTGTAGAGACGTGGCATGCTGAGTGAACAGAGAGGCAGTGCAGGATGGGTGGCCTGGTGGAGAGCGCCAGCCCCCATCCCGTCCGCAGGATGGGGCTAATCAGCCCTGCTGCACAGGGGGGCTGTGAGGAGCCCGGTGCCTGCTGCAGGGGACACCAGGCGCGAAGTAACGACCAGCTCGTCGTCGGAGGGCAGAGTCCTTCGGAAGGTGGCCTGGTGACTTTTGCAATGTGGGCTGTCAGATTAGGGACTCCTGGGGGTGTGGCTGTCAGCCCGGTGAGGAAGGGGACATGGTGGGTTCCCGGGCCTGCTTGTGAGTTCACTCAAAGGAGAGCACTGGAGTTTTCCTCCCTGACTGTTCTTGTGTGAGAATGTTCTATCACCTCCCCCATGGCTCCTGCCATACTTGGTTCAGCCAGTTCTTGGATCTAAACTCAGAGGGATTACGTGAGTCGGACTTCTCTGAGACTGATGGGAGGAGACAGATGGCTCTCCCCAGCTGGGGCTCGTCCGGGCCCTGGTTCCCTGGTATCTAGGTTTTTGCCACACAACTTCTCCTCGGGGATTCTGCACATTAGGTTGGAGAGTGAACAGGGAAAGATTCAAGATTGGGTAGCCAGAGAAGGAGGAAATGTATTAAGCTGCCTTCTCTTTGTAGGAGTGAGCATTTATTGATACAGTAAAAATAGGGCATTATTTGTGAAGTCTGCAAGTGAAGAACACTTGCTTGGTATAAACATCACAGACAGGTATGACCTCTCTTACCAAGAAGCTGGAGATGAGCATTTCCAGGGTTGGTACAGAAGCCCAGAGAAGTTGGGGCTCGGGCTGGCATTTCTGTGAATTCTTTGGGCCCTCCCCTCATGGCTGCAATGTGGCTGCCACAGCACGGGACACCACATCCTCTCAAAATGGTATTCAAATCAAGAATGGAGGAGGCAGAAAGGAAAGCTTCACTTCTTTCATGAGGGAGCAGCACCTTACCAAACTCTCTGTGCAGACTGGAAGTGTGTTGGACTGAGTCGCACACCCTCTACCAGACCAACTGCTGGCAAATTGGGTTACCCGTACTTGGCTTTAACTGCTCGTACTTAGTGCATATCTAAGTAGGGGAGCTAGGTACATTGCTGCCAGAACAAAGTTTGGGTTCTGTTTGTGAGAATGAAGGAGAAATCGGCTATCGAACGGGCAGCGATATGTGAGCTGTCCCTGGGGTCCTACTGGATGCATGGTTTCATGCGATGTACTTTTAACCAACCACCAACTGTCTGCCGAGTGTCTGGTACGTCCTGGGCATTGTGCAAAGCACACGGGGACAACCTGGGAATGGGAGGGACTGGAAGCGGGCCCCCGTGACCAGGTGTGTCATCACTGCAGGTGTGGACAGCGCGTGGCTGACACCTGTGTTGGTAAATCAAGTTTTACTGGGACACAGCCATGCCCGTTTGTGTCGGTGGTCTCTGGCGGTTCCCACCCTACAGCAGCAGAGCTGAGGAGCTGCGACAGAGACAGTGGGGCCTGCGAAGCCCACCTTATTTATTATCTGGCCCTTCCTTTACAGAAAAACATTTGTCAATCTGTGCCTTACTGTGATAAACCTCATTATGTAAAATTCAGAGGCGGGGCACCTGGGTGGTGCAGTCCGTTAAGCGTCTGACTCTTGGTTCAATCTCAGGGTCCTGGGATCAAGCCCCCTGCCGGGCTCTGTGCCCAGCGTGGGGCCTGCTTCAGATTCTCGTTTCCTCCCTCCCTCTCGGCTTCTCCCTCTGCTTGCTCACATGCATGCTCTCTCTCTCTCAAATAAAATCTTTAAAAAAGAAAATAAAATTCAGAGGTGTGCCTGCCCTCAGAGTGGCGCTACGCTGGCTGGGAAGACAACATGCACAAAGAGAGGGAACCATGGACACCTCCCCATCGCTAGAGTCTGTATGTCTGCAATAGTTTGGGGGCAACTCATGGAATGGATAGCTTCTTCCCTTTTCCTTCTAAAATTATGTCTTCTACCTGATGCCAACTTCTTCCAAAACATCATGAAGGCATTTCCCACTCAGTGTAGCAAATGCCAAGCACACTAGGTGCAGGGAATGCACATATAACAGGGATCCAGCCCCCTCGGCCTGCCCTTAAGGAGCTCAAAGCATTTTGGAGCTCAAAGGCAAGAGATGAAAATTCCCTGCAAGTGCTCCAACAGGGTTAAGCATAGGATGCTAGCGGAGTGTAGAAATGCCCTGCCCAGCAGGGTCAGAGGGCGTGGGGTAACGTGGAGCGGAGTCAGCGGGCGAACGTGAAACTGTGAGGTAGAAGCTGCACTGAGGGTGGTGATGTGGGGGGTGCGTGTTCCGGGCAGAGGAACAGCCTATGAGTGGCCCAGAGGCAGGGGCTTGTAGGGAAGTCAGGGAGCCTATAATTTAGGGCCGTTGCAGGGTCTGTGTGCTGGAGGGAGGTAAGTAGCCCGGGCTCGGGAATTTGGACCTATCCTGAGGGCAACAGGGAAGCCATCAAGCAAGGGAGCAACTCAAGGAGATAGACATTTCAGAAAGACCAGGTCGGAGGCAGTTGAACTTGCAAAGGCAGGAGGCGGTGGAGGCCCAGACCAGGGTGGTGGCAGGAGGGATGTACACAGGACCCAAGGTCCCCTCGCGCTGGATGACACATGGCTGAGTCATTTCGGCCTCCTCAACCCGAGAAGGAGGGTCTGAGTCCCCGCGTAGCTCTTCGCCAACACAGGGTGGGAGACTACATAAACCAACCGATGTTCCTCCCGAGACCCCTCTGATTTACTCAGCGAGTGAATGGCTTCTGTGTGCCCACTGGGGACATGGCAAGCCATTTCCAAAACCTGGATGGTTCTAGGCCTAGGTGAGAAATAGCCAGTCCTGGTCCGTAGGAGGAGAGGAACAGTGTCCTGTGTCTCTGAGTCACTTGCTGGAGCCAACGGGGTCCCGGTTTTGTCTGCAAACCCATCCTCAAGACGGCATATCCAAAGGCCCGGCCTCTCTCGTGTGACTTTTCCCAGCCTGCTGCGTTCTTGTGCATCTGTGGTGCATTCCACAGAGGCAGTGATGCACGACCAAAACCTCCCAGCAGAGCCTCCTGAGCCCCATGTGTCTCCAGGCCACCAAGGGGTGGTGGCATCTTCATCTAAAATAAAACGAGGACAGAGAGATGGCACATACAGGTAAGCGGGTGGGCCCCCGGCAGTTGGGGGCGCCTGAAGATGAGAGACGGAAACAGATCGTGGGGAGAACTTTCAGTCAGAAAGTAGAGGGGGGTCAGACAGAGCTCTCCCAGCCTTTGATCTGTACGGCTCCCCCAGAGAGACAGCAGAAGTAGTAAAACAAGCTGGGAACAGATCTGGCTTTCTTCTGAGTCACCCAGGGCAGGAACATGGAAAATTCCCAGTTTCCCTCTCTCTCCTTCCCAAATGGGAACACAGGTTCCCTGGAGGGGCCGGCAGAGCCTAGGGTGTGCGCCCAGCTGGCAGGACACCGGGGCCATCTTGCGTGGCGGCTGGCCCCTTTCTGGCTCTCTGGGTGCTCCCTGTTCAGCAGATCCTTTCCTGGCAGGTCTCAGAGTGCCAGAAGCCTCCGTGAGATTTTAAGGTTAGTAATGCTGATTGTTTTGGGCTGCTGCCTGACGGGGGTGACTCATGCTGAATGCACCTTGCCTGGACAGGGACACTTAGCAGAGTCCATCACGACCAGAGGAAACTACACAGCCTGGCCCCCCTCACCATGGAGCCATCTGTTTGTCTCTATTACCATGTGCACAACGCTGCTAGGAGACTTCTGCTTCCCTACTCTGTGGCTTACTTCGGGATTTCGGCTCCACACGCTCATCTGACACCCGGAACTAGCCCTTCTGTTCCGCTGCAGTATGTCGAACCCCCGCCCCGCCCCGCCCCGGCCCCAAGAGGAGGGGGAAACCAAACTACATGGTAAATGATGCCCCAACAAGCTCAGTGGATAACTAAGAGAAAAGGAAGGTGGAAGTCCTAACACCACATAGAGAAAATCTTAGCTGCTGATAAATAACATACCCATATAAGTACAGGACGGAGTGCCATCTTGAGAAACCAGGACATCAACAGGTGGTCCTCTGAACACCTTTGGATGGCAGCTTCTAATCCCTGGAAAGGCAAAATGGTGATGTGCGCGCAAGTAAGTCACACTTTGGCACAGGTCCTAAAGTGTGCCTGGAGTCTGCCCTTGGGAGTTTAACTAACTCAGCCAAACTGTATTCGTGGCAATTTTGTCAAAATTTTATGGAAAACTATAAACATTTTTATACAAGAAGGTTGCCTTATTCTATTTTTTTCTGGGAGGATAAGGAGTTAAACTCTACCAGGAAGTTATCTTAATCTGTTCAGGCTGCTATACCAAAATACCACGGACTGGGGGTCTAGGGGGAGGCTTACACAGCACACACTTATTTCTCACGTTCTGGAGGCTAGAAGCCCAAGGTCAAGGCGCCGGCAGATTTGGTGTCGGGTGGCAGCTGCTTCTGGGTTCACGGATGAGGTCTTCCTGCTAGGTCTTCACATGGTGGAGGGGTGAGAAAGCTCTCTGGGGCCCCCTTTATCAGGCCACTAACCCCCTCATCTAGTCACCTCCAAAAGGCCTCCTCTCCAAACACCATCACCCTGGGGTTCACGTTTTAAGACGTAAACTTGATGGGAGGGACTCAGACATTCGGTCTGCAGGGGCTGTAAGGAGCACCTCGGGTTCTGGAGTCAGCAGAGCTGGCTTGGGATGTGAGCTCTGTTACTCAGGAGCTGCGCCGTCTTGGACAAGTTACTCAACTTCTCTGAGCCTTAGTTTCCTTGTGTGTGACACTGAGGTCATTCAAAGCACACCCAGGCCTGGCGCAGAATCAAGGCTGGGAAGAGTGTGAGCTGTGACAGTGTGGGATGTCTGTGCAAAGAGTGCCCTGTTACGGGGAGGTAAAGGGACTTCGGCTAATGGTCTCGGAGCGTTTGCCTGCCGAGTGTGTCAGCCGCTGCGGATACAGACAGGAGTCTGTGAATGCTGAGCTCAGGAGCTCATGCTGGACACCCCACTGAGGTCTCCCCTCCCTGCCCAAGCAGGAGGAAAGGCTGCTTCACTGCACAATTGGATGAAAGATGGCAGCCAGACTGGGCTGAATGGAGCCCCTGCTCCCCAGAGGCAGGTGTGGTCTACACAGCTAGGACAGCATGCCTGGGGCCGTTGTGAGTCTAAATCACCCACACACTGAACCAGGTCATTCCAGCTTTGAGAGGAGAGTCCCATTTGGTCTAAACCTCTGCTGGCTGTGTCTTCCACCTCATGAGGTCCAGGCCCTAAAGGCAGATGAACAGACTCGCCAAGGAGGACGGTGGCCCGGTGCCCAGCCACCCACGCCAGGCACTAACAGACAAGTGGCCCAGCTGGATTCTAGCGTGCGTGAGCAAAGCTGGAGGTTTCGGGAATAAGATCGGCTTAGACCAAGGGACTTGGCTGAGCCCCAGCACACAACAGTATCTCCAGTGTTCACTAGACCCTGGGCTGGACCTCTCAAGATGAATGCTTTTGAGGTCTCTAAAAACCTAAAGCCCTCCGTTTGTATAAGACCATCTCTATTACCCAGGGCTCAGAAAAACAAAAACCTCCAAGCCTGGAAGAAGACAAGTGGAGGGAGTTGTGTTAAAGATGCATTTGAAGACACAGGGGCGTGGAAGACATAACTGGCTGGCTTGCTTATAAGAAAGAGCCATAGGCAGAGCCATACCAACAACGGCTGTACATCCCGAGAGGGCCAAGAAGGGTAGAAACTTAAGGCCCAGGGGAGGTAAGAGGCAAGAACATGAAAATGTCAATGCCTCAGTACCTCACTGGCTCATTCACATGATGGGCCAACTCAGAAGACGACAGACTGTTAGGTTCTCTGCATCTGCAAATGGAATTGCTGAGAACCCTACTGTCCCACCCAGAAATAGGGCACAGCCCCCAGACCGACATTAGATGGGTCGTGTTCTTATACCTCAGCCCAGATCATTGTTCTTAGCCAACAGTAGTCCATGGAAGTAGGGTCTTAGTTGCAGCTAATTAAATAAGAACGCCACAAGGTAGAGTATGGGCCTTTATAAGTGAACTCCGCCCCCTGCGGTCCCCAGTGCACTGGCCCTAAGGAGACAGAGACACCACGCTCCTTCTGCACGCTACCGCCTGAGCCTTGACTGGACACTGTCAGCACCCCATCCCTCTGGGGGTACACCTCCCTGCTCAATGAGCAAACGCTCTAAAAAAAAAAAAATGGTTTCCAAGTTTTATACCCCTAGTCAAGGAGCCTAAGCCTACAGTTACTTTGTTGTCAGGTTCACCTGGGGCAAACACACCTCTTGGTGAGTGATTTTTAACTGTTTCTCTTTAAGAACCTCTACCTACGGGTTCAAGCTGCGAGCTAGGGTGCTTCCACTGAAGCGGTCCTCACCATCCAGTCTCCTAATATTGAGGATGTATTTGTTTCTTTCTTTTTTTTTTTTTAAGAGAGGTAGAGGGGCAGGGGCAGAGGGAGAGAGAGAATCTTAAGCAGGCTCCCTGCTCAGCACAGAGCCCAACGAGGGACTCGACCTCACGATCATGACCTGAGCCGTGATAGGAGCTGGGTGCTTAAGCGATGGAGCCACCCAGGTGCCCCTGAAGATGCATTTCTTGCATCACGACTGTTAATTTTTTTAGGTACTCATGGCACTGTGGTCGTGGAGGAAAGTGCTCTCATTCTTAGGAAAGACACGCCGGAAGAATTTAGGGAGAGGTCTCAGGGTGTCTGAGGCATTTTCAAATGGTTCAGGGGGAGAAAGTAGAGAGAGAAGGAAATAAAATATAGCAAATGTTGAATCTTGGTGCAGGGTGCATGGGTTTCCATTACCCTCTTTCACCTGTTTTAAAAAAGTTTATTTGTTTTTTAGTAATCTCTATGCCCAACGTGGGGCTCGAACTCACCACCCCAATATCAAGAATCGCACGCTTTTCCGACTGAGACAGCCAGGCCCCTACCCTCTTTCAACTTTGATGTTGCTTCTGCTTAGACTTCTGTTTAAACAAAACCAGTCAAATGGATTATTAAATTATAGTTACACAAGACGAGTAAGTTCCAGAGATCAACTACACCTCCACAAAGCTGGAGAGGACAAAAAAAAAGCAACTTCCTTTAAAAACTTCGAGAGGAGAAATTGCCAAGATGGTGAGGGATAAAGAACACTTGCTCATTCTCCGTCAAAGTAAATGTATGAGATCAGAGCACGTTTGCAATTGGCCGGGGGGTTGCCACAGCACAGCTGGCCGTGGAGAAGTAACAAGGTTTTGAATGCCGAGTAATGAGGGCTGATGTTATTAGCAAGACTCTCTGTAGGGCAGGAAAAACCCTCAGAGGAAGCAATTTCGGGGCGAGAGAAACACCAGTGCAGTCAAGTCCAAAGGCCCAGGCTTGAGTACCTGCTCTGAGCCACCTGCCAGATTGAGGTACCTAACCTCCATGGGCCTCATTATTTCTTTGTAAAATGTCGGGGACAAAGGTCTAGCACTAGCTGACTGTTCAGGAGGCCTTTAGCTTTCAAATGCTCTAATCCCACGGGAGTGGTTTCACACAATGGTAGCCATTACCCAGAAAGTCTCGCAACTGCACTTTCTTTTTATCCCGTATTTGTAAGAGGCAAATCAGGGCAAAGACTGTGTAATATGTACCCAGAAAGGCCTTGAGAATATGTTCAGCACTTACAGGGGACAGAAATGGACGTCCCCTGGCACAGCTCCTGGCACTAAGGGGGGAGCATTAAAAGACACTCAAGGGGACCCCTGGGTGGCTCAGTGGGTTAAGCATCTGCCTTCGGCTCAGGTCATGATCCCGGGGTCCTGGGATCGAGCCCCGCATTGCATCGGGCTCTCTGCTCCACGGGGAGTCTGCTTCTCCCCTGCCTGCCGCTCCCCTCTGCTTGTGCTCTTTTTCTCAAATAAATAAATAAAATCTAAAAAAAAAAAAAAAACCAAAACCAAACACTCAAGACACCAGCAGTCATCCAGTGAAATGAGACTGCATCTCTTCCCAGTGCCACCTCCCAGGTGGGGCTCACATTCTCCCCAGAGGAAAACCCCGGTTGCTGGGGAGAATGACAAATCACGACTCTCGTGACATAGAAAGCACAGGTGTGCATACCACGCAGAAGCAGAGCTACCTGTGGTATTGAAAATCCCAGGCGGGGTTCAGAGCAGCTCTATTCGCGACACCCAGAAGGTGGAAATAACCTGAAAGCCCACCAATAGCTGAGTGGATAAGCAAAATGTTGCGTGTCTGTGTCCTTGCAATGGAATAGCATTCCGCCGTTAGAGGCATGAAGCACTGATGCATGCTACAGAGCGGATGGGCTGGGCAGGGGGAGGGGGGAGGGACGTAGCAGAGCCTGTGGGCAAAGCCCTCTGCACAGGAACGGCAGGGGAGGGTTCAGGGCAGGCCGCCCCCAAATCTGCCTCTGTGGTGTAGGTAGTGATTATTTTGAATTCAAGTGACTTACAATGCATCCAGTGCATCCAAGGAGGACACTCTGACCCTGAGGGCAGGAAATAAATCTCCCCTGTGCAAGGTAACCCTCCCTGAACCAGGAGAAAGAGAGGCGTCCTTATCACCAGAGGGAATTCAGGGCCCTGAAGGCTGTGGGAACAACGTTTCTTGCTTCTTCACTAATTTGCTACCCCAAGTCCAAACCCCTTGCTCTTGTCAATTCTTCACAAATGTTTGGTTGTCTGGAAGGTATAAAAGCTGCCTGCTTTGGGCACTTCTCTGAGTCTCTTATTTCTATGGGCTCCTGTAAGTAAGATACTAAATTTTTTTTCTCCTGTTAATCTGTCTTGTGTCAATTTAATTATCAGACCAGCCAAAGGACCTAGAAGGGAAGGAAGTCAGTCAATGTTTTCCTGTCCTGCGGCCAGGACCGAGGACATCACCATATAGGAAGTGGCAGGTTATTAGTGAGTTCTAAAACCTGGGGATGACAATGTTTTAGAGACAGGGAAAAGCAATTAACTTTCATTCAAAGGGTTCTCTGGGTTCCCCCGATTTCTGTGGCTTGAATATGAAAATTTCCATTATGATTCCTGGCGTTCTTTTTTTTTTTTTAGATTTCATTTTTTAAATTATCTCTACACCCAATGTGGGGCTCAAACTCAAAACCCCGAGATCGAGTTGCACGCTCTACAAATTAAGCCAGTCGGACGTCCCAAGATTTCTGTCATTCTGAGGGAAGTAGTTGGAAAATCTGACCATGCAAGGATTCTATAATGCATGCTGTTCCCACTGGTTCTCCCCCAAATTTCTTTCCTTTATTCTGTCAACTCCTTAAGTTCACTAAACAGCTTACTTTTAGCTGTCCTGTCCCCAGAAAACTTGCCATCATTGTCCTTAGTTTTTTCTTTTTTTGCACAGCCGAACAAGAAAGAACTTCCTATGGAAACATGAGCCCACTTTAAACTTAACCACCACGCCGCGCCGCCCTCCCCACCCCGGCCAAAACAAAAACCGTTGAAAGGGGGACTGCCGTTAACAAAAACCTATTTGTACGGTGTCCACTTGGCAGTCAGGTGGCAAGGCACACAGACAGCAGGCTGGGAGGTGGGAAGGCTGTGTTTGGGGTCGGGATCGGTAAAACCTGGGCTTATGGTTTGCAAGGTGGAGCCTAGGGGAAGCAGGCAAAGAGAGAGAATATAGTGTGCCAGTTGCCCTTTGCAGCTTACAGCAAGGTATGACAAGATGCTCAGGGGAAAAGGCGCTGGTTTGAGAACCGAAGTCCAAAATCCTGGCCTCCCTATGTTAAAAAAATGTGTGGCCCCAGCAAGAGATGAGGATGAGAATCACTTTGAGCAACGCGGGCCCGTTAAACAGCTGGACTCAGCTTTGGCGAGTATCAGACTAGAGTGGCCATCATTAAGTCAGAGGGGGGCGGGAGGGCGGTGGTGGACACAGGCACGGGGCAGAGCCGCAAGGAAATAAAGCAGACCCGCGAAGTTCTGGAAAAGAACTTTGGCTATGATCCTAGGCACAGATAGGTTAGTAGCCTGCTAAGTGTCTGAGGGAATTGTTGCCAGAGGACTCACAAGCTTGTCTGGGGCTGGCCCCCAAACCCTGCACCAGGCAGGAAGCACCCCGTGCAAGTTGCCCAACTCCCAGGGACGATGCACCCCAACCCATACTAGTGGGGTAACCAGGAGGGCTGGGTCCGGAGGGCAGGATGGGTGCAGTCACCCCTCTCCCCCCCCCACCCCTGCCAGGACCGGGGTAGGGGTGGGGAATTTCTTCCCGGTGCCTGCCCAGCAGGATCTCGTCCCTGGGAGCACAGCGGCTTGTGTGTGTGTCTTCTTCGTTTTGTTTTTTCCCGGTGGGAGTTCCTACTGCAGCTGCCTGGCCTCTGCATCCCACTGAAGGGGTACTGGGGGGAGGGGGTCAAAACTTCTAGTTCATGGGGCTGGTCCCCAAGGAGCCATGCTGGAATGACCCTGGGCAGGATGCAGGAAGTGGGTAGGAGAGGCTCGGGGTGAGAGGCACAGACTAGGCAGAGCCCCCCAACCTTTCTTTTTCCTCCTGAGCACACGGGAGGCCATTTCCCAACCTCCTCTGGAGTTAGGTTGTGGGTCTGTGACTTGTCTGGTTACTGAGACAGTAGTGAGAGATGTGGCTTGGCCTGAGCCCTCCTCTCCTTCTCTCCCATGGTCATCTGCTGCGGGGACGGCGGGTGGTGGCTAGCAGTGGGACCGGTGAGGAGTCACCCCCACGGCCTGGGGGCCACGCGCTGGCAGGAGCAAACAAGACGTTTCTGGACTGAGCCAGTGACAAGGGCAATGCTGGCCATCACAGACAGCTTGACCTCACCGAGGCTGTCTCCGTGGGAAGGGGGCACATCCCACTGTGGGGAGAACACACCCAGAGTGGACTGGCCACATGTGTTTCTGTGTCTTCATTCCCAGCCTCCTTTGCGAAATGCGAGTGGCAGTGCCAAGGGCCACTCCCTCAGCCTCTGCGCATCAAAGCCTCCCAGACGTGTCCCTCCCTGCTCACTTCCCTTCAGGGCCACAAAGCTTCCAGCAGACAGACAGCAGAGTCCCCCCTCCCCCCTGCCAACCCATTCCCCTGCCGGTGGTAGTGAGCAAGAAAGTTCTTTTGTGTTTGAGCCACAGGACATTTTCGGGTCTATTTATTACAGAACTAGCATTACCCTAATACAATCATCGCTAAATGGCCATAATACATTTATTCTATAATTGCACAGAATTTTATTCACCAAAGGAATGTCCTTTCCTCTCAAGATTCTAAGTTGTCAGAACTGAAACGTTTAGAAGTTATAGTGGCTGCAAGGCAAAAGATCAAACCAGTGCGAGGTAGTTGCTAAAGTTGGCGGTAGTGTGGTTATCAAGAGCTGGAGCTTGGAGGTCGGATACCTGGGCGTCCCACAGCTATACTGCCTCCAAGAGGTACACTCCCGACTGCCCGGCTGGACGGGGGGATGCTGGCCAGCCTACACCCTGGGAGGGGTCGGCAAACTGTGGCCCACGGGCCAGACCCAGCCCATGGCCTGTTCCTTTACAGCCCTCGAGCGGAGAAGGTCTTCTACGTTCTTGAAAACAAAGAACATGTGACCTTACGTGGCCCGCAAAAATGTTGACTACCTGGCCCTGCTTTAGAAGGTTGCTATGAAGATTCTAGTTTAGGCCAGGGCTGGCTCAGAGGAAGCTTGCAATACAAAAAGAAGACATGCAATACAACTGTTGACATCTCCAGAAATAAACTGTCACAGAGCCAAATTCTGCATTTCGTCTAGGTGAACATTCTCTCCTTTCCTCCAAAAAAAATAAAAAACAGAAGAGCTATATCTTGATTATTATGGCCACAGGATACTTCTAAATTAAAAAGCTGCTGGTAATCCAATTTTATTTACTTGGAATATGGAGTAAGGGAAACAGCATTTCCCCTTCTGATGGAAGAAGAAAGCCTAGAACATGAACGCTTGACTCAATTTAATATGTTAAGAAAGACAGACGTTTAAAAATTAGAACGAGACTAAGTAGATATGAGAACATGTAAAACTGATTTAGCAACGGTATTAATGCTGGTTTTCATGATAAAATGATTTCGCTGTGTAAATGCACTTATAATACGATCTGTCATGAGGTTCCAGCAGAGACAACATGAAAGCCAGCCTTTCAAAATCCGATTAGATGGAAGTTTTCAAACGAGATGCTTGGCCAAACTAGTCTGAGGCGAACGGAGACTAGTTTTGGACAAAACTGATGACACAGTGTTTCCCAAAGTACATCTGCAAACACTGGACCTCGAGGCTGCTGTGTGTGTGTGTGTGTGTGTGTGTGTGTGTGTGTGTGTGTGTGTTGGGGAGGAAAGTTCTAGGATCTAAGAAGTAGGGAAGACATGGCACACTACATTCTCCTCTCATAAAGTCACAACGCACAACAGTACGTTCGAGGTCTGAGACCCACCGCAGCGGCAGGACGCTGGTGACTGGCACACAGGGGCATCCCCTGGACAATGGGCGCCCCGCGGGGCGCTGGGGACGTGCGGCACATCATGCAGCTACCACATCAATGTTAACGACGCACCGAGAACCTGCACTTCCCAAAGTGCCTGCCCTTCCCATTTCATGACACAGACCGTAACATCGGTGACAAGCTGCTACGTTCGCATGACAACCAGGTGCTCTCGACCTTCCTAGCCGGCTTACAGAACTGATGTTTGGCAAGGAGCCCGAGGAATAAAGGTACCCTGTGCACTCACCAACATTAGGAAAAATTCAGTAGAGCAAATGTTTGCATGTTTGGATCAGAAGAGAAGCCAGGGACATTCTGCCATTGTCAAGGCCGGGTTTTCTGTTCCGAAACGAAACCGGGCAGGCCACTTGTGTGGTTTCTCTGGGTAAGTTCCATTTATTAATCATTGTACAAAAAAACTTGGCATTCATTTGAAGAGAAAAGAAGTTACTATATATCCAAATATTTAATATTTTAACATCGTGAAAGTCCTACTTTGTTGTAACAGGGCTTTTTAAAATGGAGAAACTTTTGGAAAAAATTTTAAAAAGAAACTTATGATTTATTAGAGTACAGGAGATCCAAAACACGTTTTTAGAAAAATATAAAGTGCCCAAATACCAACTTACACAGGTGACACAGGCTTCCTGGAGCCAAATGAAGCATTCATGAAGAAACACATTTAAAAACGGTCTAGATACATATTTACATTGGGTCAGTAAAGGTAAAACCATCCTTCTTGGCTTTGATGTTACTCTAAGAAAAAAAGGAAATCAATTATAACTCAGCATGCTCCACAGTTTCTTAGTAATGCATCTGGTTAGTATTACCTCCGGATTAAACTAGTTCTCACCTTTAAACGAGAGTAGTGTAAGACCTCCAGCCTCAGCAGGCTGGGTGCTGTGAGTGGTCACATTTCCCAGGCAAATCTAACCCATCAGGCTCTGGATCGGACTGACAGGGGACGCGGACACTGGCGAGGCTAACTCAGGCTGGCAGGAGCCGGCCCGCCAGACCCTCATCTCTACTAACTGCTTACCAGCCGCCAGGTACTACCAAGTGGTCTCAGCTGGCTTCCCCAAACCTCGGCCATCCCAGGGCTTCCACGGGCTAAATGAGAGGCAGTCCTCAAACACGGCGTGGGAAAACAGCATGCAAATGCACAGAAGGGCAGAGAGGCGGGGCCGGATCACAGCCCCCGAAGCCTCACTCACCAGGGCAACTGGGTTCTTTTCAACTCTGAGTAAAGTAACTAGGTCCTAACTCCAGGAGTTAGCTTCTACTGGTTAACTACGAATTAGCTAGCTCGCTTGAGAACAGGCAGGTGGAGAGCGGCAGGCGCCTGGAGCTGCGCAAGGACCCGGTGCCCTCACGCTCCGGGACTAAGGGCACAGGGCAGAAGCCAGTGGTATCTGCGAGACACAGCAGCACTTTGAGAAAGCAGGAACCCCCGCCTCCTTCCCCACTGATCGAACACTCTTCAAATTAAAGACGTCCTCCTTGTTTCCACCCCACCACACCCAAAGGGTCTTAGAGTGATTCTACGGGATGGCAGGGGGCATAGAACCTCCTCTTTCCTCTTTAAAAAACTGTGTAAGGTTCATTATTTTTTTCCGATTACAAAAGTAAAACCTTCTTTTCAGGTCTTTGGAGACCACCGTGTACGGTTTCTAAAAGCAAACATTTTAACACCAGATTATACTTCCTACTATAAAGAGAACCCGTCACTGACTTAAGATCTGTTCATGTTACTGGAACAATTTTTAAAATTAAAAGAAAAAAAAAGTAGTTATGTTAAAGGGAGGAATAGATAAATGTGGGAAAATCCATCCATAAAAGCCATTATGATGCACTTTCTCAAAAGATTTTATGTAATGAAACAGAAAACTAAGGTTTCGCAGAGAGATGAGCATAAATCTGAGAGGAACACGAAGGAAAAGCTAGGCTATTCTCCCAATTCAAATAAAGGAGAAGATAAAACGCCTGAAATCTGTTTCAAATATTAGAAAAAATAAATGCGGAGGATTCTGATTACTGTTAGTCTGTTAATGTCCCCAGCTCTCAGATGCTGCCACGATCACTCACAGCCTCCCCCTCCGAATGAGCAACTCAATTCAGGGTAAACAAGCAGCCCCAACTCAGGACTGCACATGTTCCATAGAGAAATCAGAAAGAAGTTATTGCCAACATGGGACCCCCCTCTGTCTGGCAAATGAAATGTTCTGAGACAGGTGGAGACAGACGTACGGGAAGTGAGCAGGAAGAATGACTCTAAGAGTGTCGACTGTGAGACCTCATGAAGACAGAATGTCACGAACTGTCACCACGGGACAAGCACACAAGCCATGCCACTGAACACAGTGCCGTCAAATGAATTCACTAGTGTAGGCGGAGAGCAACATTGTCTTTGCAGCTGGAGGAGAGCACACGTTATTTAAACTTGGTAGGAGGCAACCAGCACTACTGGTTAAGTGGCTTTCCTGGTGGTGTGAATCCAGAGGGATCCGTGGAGACGTCTTCTTCCGGAATCCTGTTCTCCTGGAGGACAGCGGCAGCAGCAAAGGTGCAGTGTCCTCTACCAGACGTTACTCTACGTCCTCCTTCTTTGCACTGTAAATATTCTGCACCGTTTCATACACAGACTCCAGATCCTCTGGATACCGGATCTCTAGCTCTGCGTTTGGGATGTAGTGCGTGCCGGTAAACTCTGAGAAATAGCGTCCGACATCAGGGTGCGAGATTTCCTGCGGCTCCACATTATATTCCAAGTTTTCTGTTGGTAAAGAGGCACATGGACAATTGCCGTTAAAACGGACATTTCTGCAGCATCTTCCTATCTCTCAGCCCTTTCATGTGGCATTTTTGACACGGAGGGAAAGGAGAGACACGTTCATGGAATGTGGAGGAGGTAACAGGACAATGGCGGTGGGGGCTGCTGGGGGATGGATGGATGGGCCCCCCCAGCTCCACAGTGAACAGAATGTTCTCCTATTCTCTGAGCAAGAGGTCGGCCCTGGCAAATCTCCAGCCGTCTTGGGGGCGGGGGGGAGCTGGCGAACTACACACTCATCACGTTCCTCTGACTTGATCACACTGACAGCCAAGCCTACGGGACCAGGGCATCAGAGCCTGCCCATCGTCTGCCAGAGGTTGGACCTGGGAAGCCTCCACACTGTGTGGCTCCAAGTCTCGCACCTGCCATCCTTCTTGTCTGCTGATGGGAGTGCTCCCACACAGACTGCACTCCTCCCCCGGCTCCCTTCAACACTGGCCATGTGCTTCCTTGGGAGCCCGTGGGAGGAGCCGACGGGCGAGCGGCTCGCACCTCCAACCTGTGGATGTGGGTTATCACTAGTTGTCCGGTCTCCTAGGAAACCATGCCACCTCCTCCCCCTGCTAGCCATTCTGCCACCAGAGAAACAGAAAGACTCCTTTAAAACGGAATGATTAAAACAGATGACAATACAGGCAAGGAATTTAAAAGGCTGAAATCCTTTCACATCACTTCCCCCCAAAAAACCTTTGAAAAACGGCTCCCCTTAAGCCCAATGGAAGCATGGGGTCTTTCGCCCCCCGCCCAGGAGACGCTGAGCCATGCCCCCCACGACCTGGCACCAAGAGGCACGGGGCCAGGCGGACCCTCCCGCTCTGACAGGGGACCACGGCAGTGTCACTTCTGACACAGAGTCACACCCTGCACAGCCCTGCACTCGGATTAATTCAAGCGAGTCTAACGCACGCAGTGCAGCCCTCGACAGCTTGGCTGAACATCCTGACGTGCCCATCCAGGGCGCTCAGCCCCCTCCACACAGCGGCCGTGCGTCCCCAGCCTCCACAGGAGCATCTTCCGGAAGCACTGACTTGACCTGGCGTTGGGAGAGGGGGAAAGAGTTGCAGGATTCAATCTGTAATTTTTTTTTTTTTACCACAAGACAGGAAGGGATTTGAAGACATTCTGTGCTACCCGACTGCGGTTCGTAGAACATGCTCAGGTACACCGTGTGCCCCTGAGAAGACGAGTACAAACCAGGCGCAGAGATGTACGTTGCACGGCCACTGAACCCTCACTTAGGAGCGCGCGTAAGGGCGGCCGGACTGCGCAATGCAGTTCACTGTGCTCACGACGGCACATCCACTCCTCTGAAGACGAGGCCGCCAGCAAGAGGAGAGCCCCGTTTCCCACACGCTGCGAGGGAAGGGGCAGGAACACGCCGCACTGCTGGACAGCGAGCCTGGACGCCACACATCGGGGCCGCTCCGCCACAGCAGAGCTACAGACTGCCCGCGGAGTTTGCCCGGGGGGCCCCCGTCGGCACTCCCGTCTGCAGCTGAGTGAACTGTGACACGGACCGAAAGCCCTGGCCCAGGAGCCATCCAGGCCTCAAACCCCGACAGCCCAGGTCCAGAGCTGAGGGCATCAGAGTAGGAGACACACCACAGAGCAGGGGCAGGGACGCAGGGACGAGGGACTGGGGCCTGCCTCGAGGGCCCGCAGCGGCCCCGGCAAGGCACACTCTGGCTGACACAGGAGCCCGAGGTTCTTCAAAAGGAAGACCGAGTAGTCTGCAAACCAACCCTGACAGCCACCGTTAATGACGAGATCTCTGTAGAGAACTGACAGGTTTCCTTTTTTTTTTTTTTTTTTCTTTTTAAATTTTTTTTAAAGATTTTATTTATTTGACACAGACACAGTGAGAGAGGGAACACAAGCAGGGGGAGTGGGGGAGGGAGAAGCAGGCTTCCCGCTGAGCAGGGAGCCCGATGTGGGGCTCGATCCCAGGACCCTGGGATCATGACCTGAGCCGAAGGCAGACGCTTAACAACTGAGCCACCCAGGTGCACCCCAGAACTGACAGGTTTCTAACAGATGTTTACAAATGCCACTGCTGAGAACACGCGCCTTCCTGCATCTGCCCCTGGTGCCCCTTCCTCCCAAGGGCAGCGCTGCAGGTGGACCCTCGTTGGGTAGGCCTACGGGGTGAACCACGGCCTGGTGCCTCAGCCAGGGCAGCGACCGAGGGCCTCAGGGTCCCCTGCAGAGGAACGCAGGAGTGTGTGTGTGGGGGAGGGGGGCACCAAGACTCTGGAGCTACCACCGAGAGGCTAAAAAGCCCTTCTGCTTTGGAGGAACCATCATTCCCTGTCATTAGCAGGCAGGATGGAAATACTTAAAAAGAATTCAAGTCGGTAATTCAGAACAACGGCTCTGTTGCCTATTTGTTGAGAGTTATTTTGCACCTGGCAGATCTGGCTGTCACCATGGGGCTGCCACTGATGTCTGGTGGGAGGCGGCTGGGGCCACTGCTAAAGAAATGCACAGGACAGTCCCCCCCCACAGAGAACTGTCTAGACCAACATGCTGACAGCAACCACTCGAAAGAATTCAGACATGTGTTTTAGCATTGTTTCTCCTTCCCCGTTTTTCTGTGTATTAAGTAGCAGCTCAATCCCAGGACCCTGGGATCATGACCTGGGCTGAAGTCAAGAGTTGGATGCTTAATTGACTGAGCCACCCAGGTGCCCTGATAAAAACATTTCTGAGAAGAAAAAATAATGAAGATGGCGACTATGCATTAAGAGAGGGAAATCCACTAAATAAAGTTTAAAAAAATTTTACCTGAGGAAGAATGAAAAATCTAAGCAATATAAAACAAGTGAGCAAAATATCAAACAGGGCCTACTTCAAAGTCCTGGAAAAATCTTAAGTCTTTCCCAATCTCCTTGACATTTTTACAAAAATATGTCTGCTTATTTTATTTTAAATATTCAGCTACTCAGGGGCAGCTGGCTGGCTCAGTTTGGTAGAGCATGCAACTCAATCTCAGGATCATGAGTTCAAGCCCCACGTTGGACATGGAGCCTACTTACAGAAAAAAAGAAGTACCCACCCAGATACATAAATATAGTTCTATAAAACTATGGCAATACCACGTAGAGTCCTCCCCTCCCAAGAGGAAACCACCCACTGTGAGTGTATCCTTCTAGACCTTCTTCTGTGAACACAAATAGAAGTAGCTAAAAATAACTACATATACAAAGAATTTGGTATTGTTTTGGGTGTGTTTACATGAAGCATACTGTAAACATTTATCTGCAACTGGTTTAACTGCAGCTTAGCATTCCACAGTTTGGAGAGACCCCAATTTAGCAGGGGAGTCTTCATGAATGACACCTTTGTCCTATTACAACAAGAACACAGACACCCGTGTGAGTGTGTCTCCAGTGGAGGGACTGAGGGGTGGGACTGCTGGGGCACGGGAGAGTGAGCACGTGAGATGTTCACAGCTTAAAACAAACAGCCCTACCCCCCTCTGTAATGGCTGACAATGTATACTCCACCCTCATACGGGGCCTCCTCACACACTCGCCAGCACGTGGAGATTGCCACGGACTGCTTGTGGGTGGAAACTTGTTCCAAAGTGTAAGACAAATGACGGGAAGGGGAGCTGACGCCTGGCGAGGCGTAGCCTGTACCAAGCATCCTCTGAGGCGCTTGCTCATTCTATACCAGACATGCGTAAGAACTGGATTTTCACATTGCAATGAATTCCTGGCCTTCCAATATGGGCAGCTGACTTCGACTGAGACCATCTGTGATGTTCACTTTCTACAATATCTAAGAAGTACAGAGGGAAGCTGAGAGAGGAGGTGCTGCTCCTCCCTGGTGTCCAGAAAGTACTAAAGCATGCCCCCTAGTGGGAAAAAAAGCTAAACACATGCAAGATGCTGTCTTATCACCCCACCTGGATTTAGGTATAGTCTAACATATTGAGAAAAATTCTCTTAATTATGCAGACTAAAACTATTTGAGGATGTCACGCACCCAGGTGGCTTATAAATCACTCTTCAACTCTCTGTGGAGAGCTTATAATTAGGGAAGCATTCATCAGTGGGCTCCACCCAAGTTAATAGGATTACCTGAGCCACAGGCTGACAATTTAAATCAAGAAAAAATTTAGAAACAAAATAAACTGATGCAAATAAATTAACCCAGAAATGTTCAAAAACATATTTAAGTTTTTTTTTTTTTTAACATTTTATTTTTAAGTAATCTCTACACCTGGCATGGGGCTTGAACTCAGGACCCCGAGATCAAGAGTTGCATTACCAACTGAGCCGGCCAGGCACCCCCCCAGTGTTTTTTAAATTTAAATTTAGCCTCTCAAGGCTTCCCACTGGCTAAACATGGGTTAATCTGAGCATAAATTGTCCCTAATGATTTTAACACACTGACCAAATAAAAATCCAGGCATTTATGGGAGGAGAGGGGGTAGAAGTGAGAGAGACAGACAGAAAGGGAAAAGTGCAGAGGGAGAGAGGGGGAGGGGGGCAGGGAAGCTCTTGTTTACAGAAGCAGGGAGAACAGCAGCAGTAGAAAATCACCATTCTGCACCTCTCCTATAATAATTTAGGCAAGGAGATACAACAGGTGTGAAAACAAAAGGAGGGATCACAGTTACCGGGGAACGGGACGTCACGGGACGTCACAGCGTTAGCTGCAACGGGAAAACTGTCCCTTACACGGATCTTAGCCAGTGACCAAACTCCACCTGCCAACAGTGGGACATCACCAGGGGCTCTGGAGAAGACGCATGTGACAACATGCATCTGACAAGAAGCATTCTAGCCCTAAATATTAACCTGAACTATTCCAGCCTCAGACCTGATCAGCTCCCAGTTTACAGACAGTACAGGAAAGGAAACAGTGAGACAGATCCTGAATGTTAGGCAATTTACAAGACAACCGGCCTGGACACTTTGAAAAGTGAAAGTCACATGAAAAAGGAAGAAAACAAGGTGAGGAATAAGGAACTAACTGGTTTTACTAAGAGAGGACTATGTCTTTAGACACATAACCACCACGTGCGGAATCACTTGTGTGAATCCTGCCTGGATCATGATGTGAAAACAAACCAACAGCTATCAAACTTATGGGGTGACAACTGGGGTATGTGACCACCAACCCGGTATGAGACAGGAGATCACTGTTAGTTGCTACGTGTGGTGATGTAACCATAGTAATGCAGAGAAGTGTCTTATTCTTAGAAGATACGTGATTCAGCATTTAAGTCCTGATGTCTGCAATAGTCTCAAACCGTTCAGCAAAAACCTGAAATCTCTACCTACAGATAAAAAAAAATACAGTAAACACTAGCTGTTTAATCTAATGGAAGGTGTATGGGGTATTCAATGTTTTAACCATATTCTAAGCATATTTGAAAAATGCTCTTAATCCAAAGTTGTAAAAAAAGCTAGCATCTTATTAATGACTCATCTCATTATTACATGCACTTCTGTTTGTAACCTCGTCTGTCAGAGAGATGTGAACATCTGCTGGGACTCATCACCGGACAGGCAGACTGGGCTCTGGCTCTGTACTCACAGAGCTTACTAGACTGAGAGCCAGATGGTTCAACGGGAAACACTGCAACTCAAAGGGGTGAGGACTCAGAAGGGGCGGGGTGTCATGGAGCTCAGAGCAGGGACAGATGACCCGATCTGAGCCCTGTGGGAGAGTGGCGGGGCCTGTCCATAAGGGACAACCACCTGTGTGAGGACCCATGAGAAGGACGGTCTCGCGGAACAACAAAGTTTGCTGGGCTGGAGTATGACGGTGGTGGGAACAGAGATGAGACTGTGAGGGAGGCTCCAGGTCACCTCTGGGCCCTGCAGGGGAGTCTGGGGGATGCCAGGGAGAAAGATGGCACGGTGCAGGCAAGGAATACCTGTGGCCCTGGAGGAAGAGGCGCCAGGAATGGCCATTAGTGGACGGAAACATGAGAGGCAGACATTCAGGAGATGGAGTTGGTGTCATCTGCGGACTAATTGGACCAAGGAGGAGGGGGAAGGACGGAGAAGTCAGAGATGGTGCCGCAAGAACCCTTGAGCCCTTTTAAGCATGCTTGAGTACCTCCAAGTGCACAGGGCCAGGGCCTTCCCCAGACCCGTGATACAGCACCGAGCCGGCATGCAGCAGACACCCGGGAAACTGAGACAGTGGGCCAACAGGAACCCCTGGCAGAAGATGGACAGCTCGCGTAGGGGAATGTCAGTTGCTCACATCAAAGATTTTCTGAAAGTCTCAGAATTTAAAACTAAAAAAGGCAACTTGCTAACATTACCCACAATCACTTAGCTCAACCTCAGTTTTACAATGTAAAACTGCAATCAGATATTAAGTGTACTATTTTTTTTTTTTACAAAGACATTACTATGTCATAACTCTAAACTTTATAGTGCATGTTTACTTAGATCTGTTAGAAATGAACTGCTGAATCTTCAACACAGACACCAAATTCAGAACACATAAAAGCAAATACCCAGTTTTATCGACTCTGAAAAGCCCATTTTAAAGTTAATATAAATGTTTCTAGAAACTCAAAACTGGACATCTTAATATTAACCCTCACAAAGGGTGAAAAACGCACACGCATGGCGGAGCTGTGGACACTGGAGTGCAGTGCTAAGGAAAGGAAAGTCCCCTCTGTTCTTGGGATACGCTCTAGGACCTATGATGGGAAATGCTTACCAAACGATCAGTGGGGGTGCAAAGGGTCCACTAAGTCATTCGATAATTTTTAAACGATTTGTTGGTTTTTAGACATTGTTAGTATGATGGGGTTTTTTGTTTTGTTTTTTCAATTTGAGAGAGCACAACTGAGTGGAGGGAGGGACAGAGGAAGAGGGAGAGAGAATCCCAAGCTGCCTCCACGATGAGCAAGGACCCTGACATGGGGCTCGATCTCATGACCCTGAGATCACGACCTGAGCCAAAGGCAACAGTGGGACACTCAACCGACGGAGACACCCAGGCGCCCATATGTGATTTTTTTTTAAATGGCACAACTTCAAAAGTCAGATAAAATCCCTGTCGGCTCCTTCTCATGGGCACACACAGACCCTCTTCTACAACTGCCCCATTATACTGATGGAAGTGAAGTGACCTGCAGCCTCAATGAACAGACTTTCTCTTGATTCTGTATACAACTCTCTCTCAGCTTCTGATGAATTAACACGAATAGGAAACTTTCTAGTCTTCTGATACTTCTGAGATTTTTTTTTAAAAGATTTTATTTATTTATTCATGAGAGACAGTGAGAGAGAGAGAGAAGCAGAGGGAGAAGCAGGCTCCCCCCTGAGCAGGGAGACTGATGCGGGACTCCATCCCAGGAATCTGGGATCATGACCTGAGCCGAAGGCAGACGCTTAACCATCTGAGCCACCCAGGTGCCCTACTTCTGAGATTTTTACACATCTAGTATTTCTGTTATTCCCTTTACCAATACAATACGGAGTTAGGTCAAACCTGCTGTTTAAGGTCTGACACAGAAAAGTGTGACAATGACAGTTAAGGACATGTCTCTCTGTCAGGGTCCCGGCTTCAAAGTCATACTCTGTTAGGTTAAAGTGTGAATGAGCCCACGTGCCTCAGTTCCTTCACATATAACGTGAGTAAAATGACAAGGATATTAAGCGTAGTTCTCAAGTGCAGTTAATACACACTAAGACACTGCCTGTCACAGAGCAGCACTACATTAGTATTCATGTCCTTTTTTTTTTTAAGTTTATTTTTTTTTTTAGTAATCTCTACACCCAACATGGGGCTTGAACTCACGACCCGAGATTAACTCTTCCAACTGAGCCAGCTGGGTACCCTCATTTGTGTTCATTTTTATTAATAAAATGAAAGCTGTGAATGACCTGACGGGTAGCCATGCAAGAAATTCATCCCATTAAATGGAGGACAGGGGCGCCTGGGTGGCTCAGTCGTTAAGTGTCTGCCTTCAGCTCAGGTCATGATCCTGGGGTCCTGGGATCGAGCCCCACTTCGGGCTCCCTGCTCAGTGGGAAGCCTGCTTCTCCCTCTCCCACTACCCCCTGCTTATGTTCCCGCTCTCTCTCTGTGTCTCTGTCAAATAAATAAAATCTTTAAAACGAACAAATAAATAGAGGAACAAAAAAAAGAGAGACCCACACCGGAGGCATCTGTCTCTAACCTGCCTCCGCAGCCCCATCTGTCCCCACCTCGGGAGTGCCCTGGACTAGCGCCTAACAGGGCTGGCAGTGGCCCCAAACACCACCAAGCAAGCACCTGCTGACCACCAGGAGCTCTCAGCCAGTGCTGTGGACTGCAGTTCCCATCGTGGCCACTTGAGGGCTTCTCCGGGGGAGCACAGCTGGATGCCAGTCTCAGGGTGCCAGAGGCTGCTAGGGTAGTCCCCCCAACAGTGTCCACTCATTGCCCTTCAGTTCAGACAGGCCATGGGGGCAGGGCACAGGCTGGCCCTCTTTGCCTGAAGGGAGCCAACTGCAAGGCCTGGCAAGCAAGACTTTTGGGAATTTGATTGGCAAAGGTAATGACCAATCAGAACAGAGACTGGCAACAGCATTGGAACAGGGTCCTGGGTATGGTGGTGATGGAGGGGAGAATCTGGGGGCAGTGACTATTTACCCCATGGCATGGCCACACTAGAACACACCTATCCACATTTAGCAGAGTATCAGCGCTGATGAGGTTAGCCATGGAACAACTGTCATCTCTAAGTAACACTGATGACTATGCCCACAATAGCACAGTGCTCAAATGTGTGCTTAAGATGCGCCTGTGTGTCATTACAGGTACACAAAGAACTAGCTACTTACCTTGGGCTGCATATCTACAAGAACCATCCTCCACCAGAACATTATAGAAAGGCTGATGATGGCCATGAGGCAGGCTGTGGACGTTCATGTTTCGGATCCACTCGTGTCCCATCATGCAGGTGGGGTCCCAACCATAGATCACACAGTTATAGCCATACCTAATTAACATAAGAGCAATGGCAAATCAGTTCCCTGGGACCCTGTCATGGCGACTATGGGATATATAAATAATGGCTTGGGGCGCCTGGGTGGCTCAGTCCTTAAGCATCTGCCTTTGGCTCAGGTCATGATCCCACGGTCCTGGGATCGAGTCCCACATCGGGCTCCCTGCTCTGCGGGAAGCCTGCTTCTCCCTCTCCCACTCCCCCTGCTTGTGTTTCTGCTCTTGCTATGTCTCTCTCTGTGAAATAAATAAACAAAATCTTAAAAAATAAATAAATAAATAAATAAATAAATAAATAAATAAA
>NW_027397103.1:4904468-4914623 GCF_003265705.2 Callorhinus ursinus | reverse complement strand
AAATAAATAAATAAATAAATAAATAAATAAATAAATAAAATAATGGTTTGGTTCTCTTAAGCTCATGTCCTTACAAACTTAACTGCGTTTATCCCTGTTAAGCATTTTTCAGGACACTCTTAGCCCCCTTCATAAGCCCCTCTTATCAACAAAGCATACCTCAGTTGGAAAAGAATAAACTTCAACCAACCGTCATGGGACAACTGGTTATCCAAATGGAAAGGGTATCAAGACTCAGGCCTGAGAGCAATGCACAATATTAGTGGGACAAAGGCCTAGATATAAAAGATAGCTTCATGACACAGGACAGGTTTAAGATTCCTTAAACCAGGTATGAAAAATTCAGCCCCTAAAGGCAAAGAGTACTCAATCAAATTAACAGTATTACAGGAGCCAGATCCAAGCAGACTGTTAAAAAACATACAGGGCAACCAGGGCAACAGGAACTCTCACTAGACTGATGTGACGAGATGAAGGAATTGTTTGTCTTTCCTTAGGTATGACAAGAGGACGGTAAATGTACTTGTGAACAACAGAACAAGGCTTTACCTTTTAGGTACACATACTGCAACAGTGACAGAGGGAATGTCTGGTACGGGCCTGGGGAGGTGGGTGGGTGGGGAACAGTGAAGGCTAACCCTCACAATGGCCGAAGCTGGGTATGGGAGCATCTCTTGGTTCACTATACTCATCTCCACTGATGTATGTCTGAAATTTCCACAATGAAGTTGGGGGAAAAAAAAAAAAAGAACGCAATAAAAAAATGAAAAACACTAGCCCCAAACTGGGAAAAGGTATTTGCAACATATACGCATATAGACACTAGCAGCAGGACACAGGCCTACAAACCAAGAAAGACAAATGACTCAAGTGAAAAATAAGAAAACTTGAAGAGGTGCTTCATAAAAGGAAACCTGAAGGAGCTTCTTTTTGTACATTTACCAGTCAATCTGCATAATCAGACTGCAATCTGGGAAATGCAAACAAAAACCACAACGCAATTCTATTTGTCATTTACTACGTAAGTCCATTCTCAAAGGTCTGGCGAGAACACAGGTCAGTGGGAACAGGGACCCTCCCCTCCTAGCCTGCCGGTGGGACGTGCAGCACAGCTGCGAGGAGACAGTCTAATCTCACCCAGTAGCCGGCCACGCACATGCCTGACGACCTAGCAAACCCTACCCACAGCTCAGATTCAAGGGGGTGCAGATGAAAAGCATCAGGACAATGAGGAAATGAGAAAAACAAACTCGCTGCTTACAGATCATCCATTAGAAGACTCGCAGTGAGGAAAGCGAGTCCCTTCCGACAGAACAAAAAGCGTAGATCCGGTTCAGAACAGCTCAGCCTTCGGTGGTTTCTGCAGTGGACACTGGGACTCAGTGGCTCCTGAGACGCGTGCTCGGGGCACGCCGCGCGTCCTCTGCAGCCTCGTGGGGACAGACACCACAGGCACTCACCTCTTATGCTTCATAATGAGCCCAATGGAGTAGCAGACGTCTCTGTGCTTCTCATGGGAGCGCAGCTTCACCTCCACGCCCACCTCCTCCTTCTTGCGCTCAATGTGCTCTAATGTGTGCTGCACCAGATAGCCCACCGCCCCGTGCTGCCCGGGGTCTAGGGTTTGAATGTGCTGGAGGATGTCAAGCACCTTCAAGACAAGACAGAAAGACTAGGAGATAATATTTTCATTTAGGCCTTTTCTTTTTCACGGCACGGGATTTAGACCTACATAACCTGATAAAGGACGGCAAGGCGGGGCTATGCTGATGGCCCATGTGTCTGTGAGTTGGTGGTCTCCCTTCTAAGGCTGGGCACTGGCCCCAGACCTTCAAATCCAACCTGCGGGAACAGGGGAGTTACTTAGAAACATGGGATGCTGGAATAAGCATGGGGAGAGGAGGCCAGGCCTGCCACCCATGGGCACGTCTGGATTAGAGAACTCTGAAAAGGTTCTAACAATCTCGGTCAGTGTGGGGATTCCGTTTTTCATACAGAGAAAGGAGACGATTTTGAACTGCCACTCATCAACTGAGAGGTAAAAGAACTGCTAAGCTGTTTCGGTCCAGATCAAGGGGACATCGGACAGAGCTGCCTCAGCTGCACAAGGTGGAAGGGGCGACATAGAAGCCACCTGAGTGATGCAAATTAGCTGAGCTGATGAAGATGTGTCTCAGGTTCTGAAAGCGTACTGACCGTTTCAATTACTATAACTCCCAGTGGATCGCTGTACTCAAGTGGGCAAGGAGAGACCACGTCTCCGTGGAATGGAAATGACTAAGCAGCTAGCAGCAGAACTGTCTGACTCCAAGGTCACGGTTTTTCCTACTGTACACGGTGCCTCTAAGGTAAAATGCAAATTCAAATAAAGTTTTACACACACACAATCATTCAGCGCCCATTCTATTACAGCATTCAGCAGAGGCTCTCGGACACGTTCCTCCCTGGGGAAGAGGATCTTTTCCTCTTTACGGAGTCCTAAGACAGCACACGAGCAGACAGAATGACCTGGATTCTAGTCCCAGATCCATCAAACTGGCTGGTTTTACCTTTAAATTAGTTTACTCACTTATCAAAAGATGATTAATAACTGTCCTATTTTCCTGATATATTTTGACCCAGTAAAAGTGTTGTGAAAACTAGTTTTTCACAATGTAGGATGTTATTCCAAAAACTAATCTTGCCTTCCAGATTGAGTCTTGCAGGATCTCCACATTCACTGAACACTGCTTCTCTGCTGATCACTGTGCCCAGCCCGTCATGTCTCTTACTTCATTTATTCCTCCCAAGCTGAAAGGTCAGCAGTACTATCCGTGCGGACTTCAAGAAGAGGAATCAGAGACTGTGAAGTTAAAGGAACTTGCCTGAGGTCCCGGGGCTGTGAGGGGAGGGGGGATGTGGACCTAAGGCTGACTCTTAAATCTCACGTCTCAACCACCATCTTACCAAAGCGAGAGCAGGAGCATTTTAATTCACTGTCCAGAAAATGGACCGAATGGTATAACCCTAAGTGCCTCAAACCCAGCTTCAACCAGCAGCAACTGAGAGCCAATTTCCACCCACATCCCACCTCTAGTAGTGTGCTTTCGTTTGGGGGACACAAACAATATTTATCCTTTGTAGCTAAAAGCATGGGATTTGAATGGTGAGCTTCTATTTCCTATGCTTGCATACGGCTTCCCGTGTGTCCCAGACGCAGTTCCCAGTACAGCTGACCCTTGAACAACACGGGTCTGAACTGCGTGGGCCCACTTACACAAGGACTGTTTCTAGCACAAGGCTATAAATCTATTTTCTCTTTGTGATTTTCTTAGTAACATTTTCTTTCCCTTTAGCTTACTTTATTATAAAAATACAGTACGTTTGCCTGTAACACATATAATATGTTCATCAACTATTTGCTATCAGTAAGGCTTCTGGTCAACAGCAAGGTGCTCGTTAAGTTCTGGGGGAGTCAAGTTCTATGTGGATGTTTAACTGTATCAGGGGCCAGCATCCCAACCCCCGGGTTGCACAAGGGTCGACCACAGTTATTACTTTGACTGCACTTCCCAGACATTCTGCAGACACAGCTCCTCTCCTGAACTAGCAGCCCCTCCCTGGCAGATAAGTGGAACAGATGTAACTCTTCTAAGCAAAGAGGAAGTCTCCAACTCACTCAGAGTATCAGGAGGAGAGAAGGTTCAGGGGTAATTACAGCCTCCTTCTCCTGATGTGTGGACAACAGGGTGAAGGGAGAGGGCAGAAACAGAAAAGATACTAGGATGGGGCCCTGGTGTGCTCCTGAAGGACAGCACTGATGATGGGGTGCCATGATGTCTCCAACCAAATGTCTAGGCCAGTAATCCCAGGAGCCCACAATTTTGGGGATAGAGATCTAAGAACGGGGGGGAGGGGTCTATCGCTCATGATTGGCAACCTTTACCGTAAACAGCCAGAGAGCAAATACTTCAGGCTTTGTGGGCCATATGGTCTCCGACTCAACCACTCTTCTCTGCCCCTCGCGGCTGGAAAGCAGCCAGAGACAGAGAGTAAACAAATGGGCTTTATTCGAGATGTGCCTTCAATGAAACCTCACAAAGCCAGGTGGCAGAGTCTGCCGGCCCTGTTCTGTCCTAACTACAGGTTTCCCCTGTGGCTCTCTACGATGTGCTTCGCTTCACACCTCAGACATCCACTTGTGTGTGATCTCAGCTGCTTCTGGGGCTTCAGCCACCGGGTGCTGATGTGGGGAGCCCCTGCCGAATGCCCTCAGGCAGCTGCCCTTGATGGCCCCAGGTTGTATCAAATCCAACATACCCCAAACTGAACACTTTCCCCTGCCCCTGAAACAAGTCTGTTCTCCACTCACTCACTCTTAATGTGGCCAGTCTTCCTTGTTGGAAAAGCTGGACATCCTCTACCTCATTATCTAATGAAGTTCTGACACTTCTTAATCCTACATTCCAACATCTTTTTGAGCACTTACCACGTCGTGGAAATGGTGTTAAGAGCAAGGGGAAGTAGCTACGGTGAAGAACAAAGCAAATGTGGTCCTTGTCTTTGGAGAGCCTAGTCCATAGTGAAGGCACAGTAAACAAGCAGCCACGGTATGCTTACAGAAAGGTCTTCGAAGGGACGAGCACACGGCTGGTGGGCCGGGGAAAGCTGACTGCCGTGGAGGGACCGAGGAAGGGCTTTCAGAGGTGAAGCTGAAGCTCGGCAAAAGGTAGCCAGCAAACGGGACTGAAGGCTAAGGAAAGTGTTTCAGGTGGTGCTGCGAGCCGTGCCAAGGACCAAGGCAAGAGACCAGGGACGAGTGAAGGCCGGGCAGCAGAGCACCAAAGGGGCAACCGTGAGAGCCGAGGAAGCTCAGGCTGGCAGGGCCAGACCCCCGAGAACCTAGTAAGCCTTCCTGCAGAGAATGAGCCGGATCTGCAAGGCACTAGGGTAGACCCTCAGAGGGCTCTGAGCACTTTATGAAAGTGATTCTGGCTGCACTGTGTAAAACGGGTTCAAAGGGTCTAAGAGGGAGGGAAGAGCAGGCAGGCTGCCTTTGCAAGAGTCCAGGAGACAAAGCCACGTGCAGATGGGCAGTGGACATGGGGGGGTGTTGGTCTGGAGCCCAGGATCCAGGCAGGACGTCAGTCAGGAGCTGTGAGCCTACACATGGTAACTGAAGCAAGGAGGCCAGGAGGTACCACCTCAGGGAAAGGTGCAGAGTCAACAGAAGTCTAAGAAACTACCCCGCAGTGAGGAGCCTCTGGGGAAGAAACGCAGGACAGGGAACTAGCAAGAGCCTGAGAACCACAGGCCACAGTCGAAGGCACAGAGCGTTCTGAACGGCGAGCAGTCAGTGATCAAGACAGATAAGGAAAGACAAGTATCTACGGATCTGGCGACAAGAATGGTTTCAGTAAAAAGGGGTCACTGGCTCCCTTGGCAAGAGCGGCGTGTGTGCAGGGGGAATGACTGCCATGTTCCGGGGCATGCGTGGGAGGCAAGGCAGGCGGCCATCACATGGCACGGTTGCACGGCCGGCCAGGGTCTGAGCCCTGCAGGGAGGAGAGAGATAAGGAGGCAGCCACAGGGGATGCCCGCGGGGCTGTCACAGGCGTGCCTTTTATCTTCTCTCCCAAAGATGAGAGATACTGGAGTCAGCAGAATGCTGATGGCGGAGAGCAGAAACAGGGAGTTGTAGACAGAGGAAAACACAGTGGAATCCAGAGCACAGAGGGTTGCCCTGGAAAACTGGAAGGACATCTTCGAGGAGGGAGGTCCGGCAACAGGAAGCAGAACATGCCCGGGTGCGGGCTTCACCGTCACCCCGTAGCCTGCTGGCCCACAGGGGTGAGGTGTGGGGGGGGGCTCAGGTGCCAAACTGCCCTCCCACAGCTCCGGAGCCACTGACACCTGTGTGGGTGGCCTCAGCAGGTTATCCGACTTCTGCCGCCTCAGTTTCATTATTTACAGAATGGCAAAAACCCAGCACCCACCCTACAGGGTCGGAAGGAGGTATGTGCTAAGCGCCAGCGACCTTTTCAAAATGCGGCCATCCTACCTCTCTCCATCACGGCCACAGTGGCCCTGCACTTTGGCCACCGTGACCCAGTGGACCTGTTTCTTAGCTCTTCCTGATTTACTTCACTTGAAAACAAAGTGACTTTCCCATCTTCCCGGTATGGAAATGTTTCCCTTTTACGTAATAAGGCCACACTAATTCCAAGCTATCCAGAAACTGATCCAAAAAATATTTTACACACACTCACGTTTATACGCACAGGTGTTATGTACATACACCCTTGTCCAGTGGGCCTGCAGCACTGAGCTGGCCCACCTTTGTGACATGGACGGGTGGGAATAACCTACTCTTCTGTCCTCTGAAATGTTTCCCACCCTCCAAGGTCCAACTCAAACCCTTGTTCTGGAGAAGAGCCTTTTCTCATTGCTTCAGCGTCCCCTGGATTCTGCCTCCTCAGGAGCCCTGGTTTTGCTGCTGTCTCCGGTGTCACTCCCCGGGCTCAAGGACACACTGACGTAAGGGAGTCACCAGAGCACTGGGGAAAGAGTCACTCTGCATTCCTGATTCCCAAATGAGGGGGTGTCTAGGTGCTCGATCCCAGAAGCAAATGAATGGTCATCTTGAGAAAAAATGTTCTGTGCATAAGCAATTTGGAACTTGTTTTAGTGACATTTGCTTGGCAGGACGGCACTCCTGGAGGAGGATACTACGGTACTTCCCCAGGGGGCATCGTGAGCACTAAACTGAGCCCGTCATCCAAGGTAAGGACGTGAGAGCTCCTGCAGACTTTCCCCCAGAGCAGAGGTTCACCTTACCCCTTCTAAGGCTGATGTGTCATTAAAGTACAGAATTTACTTATAAAAAGCCATCCTTTGAGAGGGTCTCTGCATTCTACAAATTATCACAAAATTCCTTAATTAAAAAAGTGACAGGAATGAGTTTCGTAGACCCCAGAATCAAAAATAAAGTGAAAAAAATAAAAAGACAATTGAGCTCTGGACAAGGGGGTCCTGGGAAGTAGACGGTCACTTCAGTCGAGAATCTAGTTCTACCAGCTCGCAGGATGTTCTGGGAGGACATCTGCTACCTGGACGACACATGGCATCTTAAGACAGGTCCCTCAGGACTTTCCTACTGATGCGCCCGCCCTTCCTTAGAACTATGTGAGATCTCTGAAGTGCAGAATAAATGAGCCAATTTAAATCTATGCAATGTGGGGGCGCCTGGGTGGCTCAGTCATTAGGCGTCTGCCTTCTTCAGCTCAGGTCGTGATCCCAGGGTCCTGGGATCAAGCCCCACATCGGGCTCCCTGCTCCGCAGGAAGCCTGCTTCTCCCTCTCCCACTTGCCCTCCTTGTGTTCCCTTTCTTGGTGTGTCTCTGTCAAATAAATTAATGAAATATTAAAAAAAATAAATAAATCTATGCAATGTGGAGTCAGACTATTTACCACCCTCTAATGACATGAGCATGGCGACATCCCTGTGAGCACTCGGAACGAAAATTCTCTCGGCAGGCTGCTCTAAACAGACAAAATGGATCACTAGCCCATTCCCCGGCAAAGCCAGGGCACGATGGAAATGCGCAGCTGCCTTCCACGCTGGGGCCACTGGACGCACACCCCTGCCGCTTCCCCAGCTCGCTGAGGGGCGTTTCTGGCCACACTCACCGCAGTCCTTTCAGAGGGCTTGCCGCCAGCCGCAGGGGCCATCAGGAAACGGAGAAGCCCAAGTGCAACTGTATCAGAATTCAACAGCTTTCAAAGCCAGAGACAGTCCTTCAAGGCCAGCAGCCAGACCCGAAGAATCCATCTAAGATCCATTTTTTCCTTGTCAAACAGGGGTGTTTATGCACGGTCCGTTTCCATGCTACCAGCACGGCTGGACGGGGAACATTTAAAGTTTTGGTTCCCTATGCAGAGTTGGGGTGACCTGGGGCAAACACATGTTGGGCAGCAGCGGGTAAGTCGCAGAGCTGAGGCCTTGTGGTTCTAGGGGTTTACGGCACGGACCACAAAGAGAACAGGCAACTCCTAGCAGTATAACCAACTTTTTTAGAATAAAAGAGACCAAAAACATTTAACTGATGCGTCAAGATCAGGAGAGTGAATCAATTTATATTTATCCCTCAGGCTAATGCAAGGATAAGCTTCTGAGAGCCGCCTTTCCAGCTAGAATCTCCCTCTCTCAGGCAGGAGCAAAGCAGCAAAGGAAAATAATTACCTTCTCTGGCCAGATCCCCAGGTGGAAGTAGAGCCTGGCCTGAAGGAGGAGGAGCTGCACCTGGTCCGGGTACATTGCCAGATACAGATCCAGCGAGTCTCTCAGGAGCTGGTAGGACTGGTCGATGCCCTCCCTGGCAGGGGAGATAAATCACGGTCTGGCTCTGCTTGCTTCTGAGCGGAGACCCTCTTTTTCAAGGCCCAGGTTGTGAAAGTAATGGACACAAATGCCACACCTGTTCTAATTCTTCCTTTCTGCTCAGCAAATAGTTACAATGATTTTAATAATAATGATAAATCCCAGAAGAAACAGAACTTTTGTACCTGCTTTGGTGATGGGCATTAAAATCGTAAGCACTTCCATCATACAGTCACCTCAGTAACACTGTACATAACTAATAAATTCTGAATAGAGAGTGAACAGAGGACGTTTAGGGCAGGAAAACTGTTCCGTACGATACCACAATGGTGGATACATGTCATTATGCATTTATCCAGACCCACAGAATGCACACCACCAAGAGTGAAGCCGAATGTGAACTGCAGACTCTGTTAATGACCTGGCCGTGACGGTTCATCGACTGTAACTAATGTCCCGCTCTGATGGGGGACGGTGATAGTGGGGGAGTCTGGGGGGCGGGGAAGGCCAGGGGCGATAGGAGAACTCTCTGTACTTTCTGCTCCATTTTCTTATGAACCTAAAATTGTTCTAAAAAAATCTATTTAAGGGGTGCCTGGGTGGCTCAGTTGGTTAAGCGACTGCCTTCGGCTCAGGTCATGGTCCTGGAGTCCCGGGACTGAGTCCCACATCGGGCTCCCTGCTCAGCAGGGAGTCTGCTTCTCCCTCTGACCCTCCCCCCTCTTATGCTCTCTCTATCTCATTCTCTCTCTCAAATAAATAAAATCTTTAAAAAATAAATAAATAAATAATAAAAAAATCTATTTAAAAAGAAACAAAGAATTCTACCATGAGGCAGAAAACTATGACTCCAACATCCCTGTAAGACAAATTTCCTTTGACTCAGAGGCAAAATAGTTTCATACTTTTGTTTCTTATCTAAGTGATAGAAATGTATAAATCAAGAGACAACAAAGCACTTGGACGTGAGAACATCCTGCCCCTTACCCATCTAAAATACTCGTTACTAAAGAATGCTTTCAGTATTAGGGAGAGCTTATGCAAGTGCACTGCGAAGGTGTGAGAGGAGTCACTTAGCACATCTTAAACTGGGACAGCACCATGTCACGGGGATGAGTTTCTTCCCAGAGTGGGTCGACAGCTGTAGATAATCCCAACTGTGCCCCACAGCAGCCACAGCCTCGCCGGATCCACCATTAGCACATCGAATAAAATCCTCTGTAAGGCCATAGGTGCCTCCAAACACATGCACTCAGCACAAGTGCTGGAAAACCAAGAAAACCTTACCGCTTTCCCAGGCTTAAAAGGTTTCCCACCATTCGCTGTAACACCTTCTTCACGTTGACCACCCCGTACAGCGCCGCTGTCACGTGCTGGCCGATCAAGTATTCACACTCCTTTACCGTCAGCTGCTTCCCCTTCCCGAAGGCGTCTATGTAGATGTAGTCAAAGATGTCCAGGCTCGCCCTATGAGAACGGCACACGCAGTTATTAGCCGGATCTCGGGTCAGAGCTGAACAAGGCAATATCTAACCGCCACCCTGCCCCCACACCGGTAAGTAGCTCAAATCAGAGCCTGAATATGAACACAGGAGCATTTCTACTTAAAATATTAAAGCCTTGTCTAAAGTTCAAAATGTGACCCTTTATACATGCCCTGCTGCGTTAAGACTGCAAGACACAAATATGCAGCCAAGAATACTATATCCAGCTAGGCTCTCATTGAAAATTGGAGAGATAAAAAGCTTCCAGGACAAACAAAAACTAAAGGAATTTGCAGACACAAAACCAGCCCT
>NW_027397103.1:4872044-4899468 GCF_003265705.2 Callorhinus ursinus | reverse complement strand
TTAAGCGTCTGCCTTCGGCTCAGGTCATGATCCCGGGGTCCTGGGATCAATTCCCACATCAGGCTCCCTGCTCTGTGGGAAGCCTGCTTCTCCCTCTCCTCCCCACTTGTGCTCTCTCTCACTATCTCTGTCTCTCTCAAATAAATAAATAAAATCTAAAAAAAAAAGACTGCAAGACACAGATGTTTAAGGAACAGCACTGATGTATGCTATCAAACAGAGTTTTGGGGGGAGATTAAGCCAGATTAAACCAAGTTTGAGAACTAGAATTTATTGACCTGATCTACAAGATGCTCAGTCTGATGTCGGCCCAAGGCTCTATGCACTCTGCAGACTGGCACAGTTCATGTCTGTGGGCCATGGGTCCCTGGGGTTGTGAGGAAAGTTACGGAGCCCTGCCCCGTAGTGCTCTGCCCCACCTCCGCAGACATGCTCAGGTGGTCAGCCAGGGCTCAGCCTGGGAGCGCACGCCAGACCAGAGAGCAGAGCCCCTGCACTTGACCACGCCGCCCCTTCCGTGAACCGTGCTCTTGAACAAGGTGGTAGCCCTCACTGAGTGGAGCCGTGGTAGGCAGTCACACAAAGCAAGTCCTCACCGCATTACCAAGAACATTCTATGAGGATTCCTGAGGGATTTAGTGGGTCTTTGTTTCAGGGATCATTGTATATTTTTTCTTGAGCGAGTGTTCCACTTTGATCTTAGGCCCTCTGCAAGCCATGTAAGGGATGTTCTCTTCGGCCGCTTTAAAAAGCCCAGGCAGATTGCTTCCTAGAGTCCTATCAATATCCTTTCTCTGGCAAGACAGATGGAATGTTCCAGAAACAAGGGATGCTCTTCAACTTTTTTTGAGTCTAGGAGAACCACGCATATATACACAAATTTACAGACAAAAATCCTAAATAAAACACGAGCAAATCATACAATGTATTTTTAAAAATCCATATGACTAAGATAGATGTACCTCAAGAATGAAAGGAGAATTGAATGTTAAAAAATCTATTTCAGCACACACAGTCTAAAAGAGAAAACCATATGATTTTATAAGTAGACACAAAAGAGATTTTGGGGGGGAAAAATCTAATGCTGGGTCCCTCTGTGGCTCAGTGGGAGCATCTGTCTTTGGCTCAGGTCATGATCCTGGGTTCCTGGGATCAAGTCCCTCATCGAGCTCCTTGCTCAGCAGGGAGCCTGCTTCTCCCTCTGCCCCTCTCCCATGCTCGTGATCTCCCTCTCTAATAAATTAATAAAATCTTTAAAAAAAAAACCTTATGCCCACTTTTTTTTTAAAAGATTTTATTTATTTATTTGTCAGAGAGAGAGAAAGCGCACAAGCAGAAGTGGCAGGCAGAGAGAGAAGCAGGCTCCCCGCTGAGAGACTCGATCCCTGGGCCCCAGGATCATGACCTGAGTTGAAGGCAGATGCTTAACCAACTGAGCCACCCAGGCTCCCCTAATGCCCACTTTTTAATAAAACTGAAGCAAACTAGAAATTTAGAAGGCAGCTCTGATAATCCCAATGAAAGGAAATACCCCAAACGTCATGCTTGATGATGAAATTCTAAAAGCAGTCCACCTAGGGGCGCTTGGGTGGCTCAGCTGGTTAAGCGTCTGCCTTTGGCTCAGGTCATGATCCCAGCCAGGGTCCTAGGATCAAGTCCCGTATCAGGCGCCCTGCTCAGCGGGGAGTCTGCTTCTCCTTCTCCCTCCAATGCTCCCCCCTCCCCCGCTTGTGCTCGCTCTCTCAAATGAATGGATAAAATCTATTTTTTTAAAGCTTTTATTTGTCAGAGAGACAAAGAGAGCGAGTGAGCGCACAAGCAGGGGAAGTGGCAGGCAGAAGGAGAAACAGGTTCCATGCTGAGCAAGGAGCCCGATGCAGGACTTGATTCCAGGACCCCGGGATCATGACCTGAGCCAAAGGCAGATGCTTAACCGACTGAGCCACCCAGGTGTCCCTGAATGGATAAAATCTTTAATAAATAAATAAATAAATAAATAAATAAAAGCATTCCACCTAAAGTCCTACCCTAAGAGAAGGGTACCCGCTATCACTGTTTCTACTCAATTTTGTGCAAGAGGACCCAGTCAGCAGAATAAGTACAAGAAACAGAAATGTACAAGGGCTAGAAAGAAAAGAAACAAAACTGTCATGATTCACAGGCAGTATGACGCTCTATACAGAAAACCCAAGAGTTGACAATGAGCTCTAATAATTTATTCCACAAAGGGATTATCAGATCTATATCTAAGTATCAACCTTATCCCTATGTATCATCAACACTTAGTAAATGTAATTTTAAAAATTACCATTTACAATAGCAACAAAATTTTAAGGTTCTTAACGAATAAAACTAGCAAAAAGTCAAAGAACTCCATGAAGAAAACAATAAAATCTTTTTAAGGGGGCACCTGGGTGACTTACTGAGTTAAGCGTCTAACTCTTGATTTTGGCTCAGGTCATTATCTCAGGGTCATGAGACTGAGCCCCGAGTCGGGCTCTGAGCTGAGTGTGGAGCCTACTCAAGATTCTCTCTCTCCCTCTCCCCTTCCCTCTCTAAAAGTAAGTAAATAAATAAATATCTTAAGGACATCAAAGACAAATATGTAGGGAGGTATCATGTTCACAAACAGACTCAGTAGTGAAACACTGACAATATTGCTCATATTCATCTATGAATCCAATCCAAAGCAGGCTCTGGTGCCAATCAATATCCATACAGGCTTTTGAAGAAGCCTGGTAAAGGGATTCTAAATCTACAGAAGAACAAAAGGCTAGGAACAGCCAAGGGAATTTTGAAGAACTCGATGGGGGTCTGACCAGTAGGTACTAGTTAATGATAAAGTTACAGTAAGTAAGACAATATGGTCTTGGTGCAGGGACAGAGCCGTGACCAAAGGCACGAGGAACATGGGTGGAAATGAGGACGTGGAGGGCCTGCAGCCCCGCTGATGCCTCACGGGTGGTGTATCCCCCACTATTCTCACCAGCTTCCCCTCTTTCCTGAGGACCCAGCCAGGGGGCTCAGTGTTTACTTCTGCCAGGTGCCTGGGGTGCTAACAAATTACTTCATCGCTCAGATGCACTGCTAGTGTACGTTCGCTGTAGCCTAAGGAAAAATGACAGTTACCACACACAACTGTACCCAGCAATAAGGTACTATGGCAAATAATATGGTAATTGGAGTTTTAAATGCTTAATATCATGCAGAGATCCTTGGTGGATTATGACATGGTCATTTAAGAATATTTTTGAGGTATTTGGGGAAATTGGTTGGGTTATTTAGGGAGAGAGAATGGGCTGAAAAAGCGTATTTCCCATTTACGATAACAGAAAATGGGTGTCTGCTATCCAAAAAAGAAGCCATGCAACACATTTTCAGAAATAGATATTTGGAAAAGAAGGGAAGCCCATACATACCATTTAAGGAAATATACATATGTAATGAACTATAAAAATTGCATGGAAATAACAAAACTTTCAGATTAACTGGTGGGTATCTTTGCAGAGCAGAGGAGGAAGGGGATGAGGAAGCGTACCCAGGAGGTTCCAGCGATACGTGTTTTATTTCTTAAACTAGTTGTAGAAACACAGAGACGAGTGGGGCGCCTGGGCGGCTCAGCTGGTTGAGCGGACGGGTCCGACTCCTGATTTCCGCTCAGGTCATGATCTCAGGGTCCTGGGATGGAGCCCCAAAGTCGGGCTCCACACTGAGTGTGGAGTCGGCTTGAGATTCTCTCTCTCCCTTGCCCTCTGCCCCTCCCCCACCTCATGTGTGCACGCTCTCCCTCAAGTAAATAAATCTTTTTTTTTTTAAAGATCTTATTTATTTGACAGAGAGAGACACAGTGAGAGAGGGAACACAAGCAGGGGGAGTGGGAGAGGGAGAAGCAGGCTTCCCGCGGAGCAGGGAGCCCGATGCAGGGCTCAATCCCAGGACCCCGGGATCATGACCTGAGCCGAAGGCAGACGCTTAATGACTAAGCCACCCAGGCGCCCCTCAAATAAATAAATCTTAAAAAAAAAAAAGAAACAAAAACGAAATACAGAGGTAAGTTACACCTCTCTTCTAGGTGTGCATCACAAACTACTAGATGTGTAAAGCACTGGGTCATCTCAACCCTCCAAACCACTTGAAAAGCATGTGCCCCATTTTCACAGAATAAAAAACTGAGGCTCAGAGGAAGCGGAGGTCTGAACTCTGCCCGACTTCAAAGCTCAGGTATTTTCTATTATTCCACTCACCAGAGGGTATCATGGTCATTCAAAGAACAGGATATAATTCAATGACGTTGTTTCTTTTTCCTCTAAATGGCACATTTAATGAGAAGACAGTTCTGCCTATTTGATGAACTGTTTCTTTCAGAAAAGCTAATCTCCAGCTGATAAGAAATCGAGCATTTGCTTTGCACATGAGCGAGAACGTAGCGACTCTGTCCTCTTCCCCACCTCCTTCTGTGCCCTCCCCCCCCTTCTCTCTCTGGTGAGGAGGGAGAGAGGGGGAGATTTAACGGAAGACTACAAAGTAAGACTTTCTTTAAGAACTCTTTGATCTAGATGGACTTCACAGATATATTCAGAACACTTCATCCTAAAACCGCAGAATACACATTCTTTTTAAGTACACGTGGGACATTCTCCAGAACACATCACACATACTGGGTCACAAATCAGGCCTCAACAAATACAAAAAGATTGCGAGCATACCATGCATCTTTTCTGATCACAACACTATGAAACCTGAAGTCAACCACAAGAAAAAATTTGGAGACCACAAATATGTGGAGATTAAATAGCATGTTACTAAACAATGAATGGGTCAACCAGGAAATCAAAGAAGAAATTAAAAAAATACATGAAAATAAATGAAAATGAAAACACAACTGTCCAAAACCTCTGGGTTGTAGCAAAGGTGGTCATAAGAGGGAAGTATATAGCAATAAAGCAATATAACACCTTAAGAAGCAAGAAAAATCTGAAATAAACAATCCAACCTTACCCCTAAACGAGATAGAAAAAGAACAAGAAATGAAACCTCAAGTCAGCAGAAGAAGGGAAATAGGAAAGACGGGAGAAGTAAACAATACAGAAACAAACCAAAAACACCCCTGGTAGAACAGATGAATGAAACCAGGTATTGGTTCTTTGAAAAAAATTAATAAAATTGATAAACCTCTAGCCAGACTTTTCAAAAGGAGAAAGGACCCAAATAAATAAAATCACAAATGAGACAGGAGAAATAACAGCCAACACCATAGAAATATATACAATTGTAAGAGAATATGAAAAATTGTATGTCACCAAATCAGACAACCTGGAAGAAATGGACAAGTTCCTAGAAACATATAGACTACCGAAACAAACAAATAAATAGAAAACTTGAACAGAGCAATAACCAGCAAAGAAATTGAATCAGTAATGAAAAAAAAAATCTCCCAACAAACAAAAGTCTAAGGCCAGATGACTTCACAGGTAAACTCTACCATTTATTTATTTTTTTAAAGATTTTATTTATTTATTTGGCGGAGAGAGACAAAGTGAGAGCAGGAACACAAGCAGGGGGAGTGGGAGAGGGAGAAGCAGGCTTCCCGCTGAGCAGGGAGCCCGATGCGGGGCTTGATCCCAGGACCCTGAGATCATGACCTGAGCCGAAGGCAGACGCTTAACGACTGAGCCACCCAGGCACCCCTCTACCAAACATTTAAAGAAGAGTTACTACTTATTCTTCTTAAACTATTGCAAAAAATAGAAAAGGAAGGAAAACTGAATTCCTTCTATGAGGCCAGCATTACCTTGATTCCAAAATCAGATAAAAACTCCACTAAAAAAGAGAACTACAGGAGTGCTGGGTGGCTCAGTCAGTTGAGCATCAGACTCGATTTCGGCTGGGGTCATGATCACAGGGTCATGAGATTGAGCCCTGAGTCAGGCTCCACACTCAGCATGGAGTCTGCCTGTCCTTCTCCCTCCCCACATTGTTGCACACGTGTGCACACGTGTGGGCACACACTCTCTCTCTCCCAAATATATAAAATCTTAAAACAAAAACAGTACAGGCCAATATCCTTGAAGAACATGGATGCAAAAATTCTCAACAAAATACTAGCAAACCGAATCTAACAATACATTAAAAGAATCATTCACTACAATCAAGTGGGATTTATTCCTGGGTTGCAAGGGTGGTTCAATAGTCACAAATCAATCAATGTGATACACCATATTAATAAAAGAACCAGATGATCATTTCAATAGATGCAGAAAAAGCATTTGACAAAATACAACATCCACTCAGGATAAAAACACTCAACAGGGCGCCTGGGTGGCTCAGTTGGTTAAGCGACTGCCTTCGGCTCAGGTCATGATCCTAGAGTCCCGGGATTGAGTCCCACATCAGGCTCCCTGCTCAGCGGGGAGTGTGCTTCTCCCTCTGACCCTCTCCCCTCTCATGCTATCTCTCGTTCTCTCTCTCTCAAATAAATATCTTAAAAAAAAAAACACTCAACAATGTAGGTTTAGAGGAAACATACCTCAACATAATATAAAGACCATATATGAAAAACCCCGAGCTAATATCATCCTCAGTGGGGAAAAACAGAGAGCTTTTCCTCTATAGTCAAGAACAAGACAAGGATGTCCACTCTCACCACTGTCATTTAACATAGTACTGGAAGTCCTACCCACAGCAATCAGACAACAAAAAGAAATGAAAGGCATCCAAACGGGCAAGGAAGAAGTCAAACTTTCACTATTTGCAGATGACACAATACTCTATATAGAAAACCCAAAAGATTCCACCAAAATAATTGCTAGAACTGATACACGAATTCAGTAAAGTCACAGGATACAAAATCCACCTACAGAAATCTGTTGCATTTTTATACACCAAAAACGAAGCCGCAGAAAGAGAAAATAAGGAATCAATTCCATTTACAATTGCACCAAAACCAGTAAGATACTTAGGAGTAAACCTAACCAAAGAAGTGAAAGACCTGTACTCTGAAAACTATAAAACACTGATGAAAGAAATCGAAGACGACACAAAGAAATGAAAAGACATCCCATGCTCATGCATTGGAAGAACCAATATTGTTAAAATGTCTACACTATCCAAAACAATCTACACATTTAATACAATCCCTATCAAAATACCACCAGCATTTTTCACAGAGCTAGAACAATCTTAAAATTTGTATGGAACTACAAAAGACCCCAAATAGCCAAAGCAACCTTGAAAAGGCAAAGCAAAGCTGGAGGCATCACAATTCCAGACTTCAAGCATATTACAAAGCTGTGTATTACAAGTATATTACAAACGGCACTGGCACAAAAACAGACACATAGATCAATAGAACAGAACAGAAAACCCAGAAATAAACCCACTATTATATGGTCAATTAAACTTTGACAAAGCAGGGAAGAATATCCAGTGGGAAAAAGTCTCTTCAACAAATGGTGTTGGGAAAACTGGACAGCAACATGCAAAAGAATCAAATACAAAAATAAATTCAAAATGGATGAAAGACTTAAATGTGAAACATGAAACCATTAAAATCCTAAAGAACACAGGCAGTAACCTCTCTGACATCAGCCACAGCAACTTTTTAGAAGTCTCCTGAGGCAAGGGAAACAAAAGCAAGAGAAACAAAAGCAAAAATACACTACTGGGATTTCATCAAGATAAAAAGCCTCTGTACAGTGAAGGAAATAATCAACAAAACCAAAAGGCAACCTATGGAATGGGATAAGATATTTGCAAATGACACATCTGATAAAGGGTTAGTATCCAAAATCTATGAAGAACTTATATTGGGGTGCCTGGCTGGCTCAGTCAGTGAAATGTGCGACTCTTGATCTCGGGGTTGTGAGTTTGAGCCCTGCGTTGGGTGTAGAGATTATTAAAAAAACAAACAAACAACAAACCCTTATAAAACTCAGCACCCAAAAAATGAATGATCCAGTTAAACACTGGGCAGAAGACATGAATAGACATTTTCTCAAAGAAGACATCCAGATAGCCAACAGACACATGACAAGATGTTCAATATCACTCATTATCAGAGAAATGCAAATCAAATCTATAAGGAGCCATCACCTCACACCTGTCAGAATGACTAAACTCAAGAACACAGGAAAAAACAGGCGTTGGTGTGGATGAGTTTATAGCGGCATTCTCTACAATAGCCAAACTGTGGAAACAGCCCAAGTGTCCACCAACAGATAAGTGGAGAAAGAAGTGGTATACTAATACACAGTGGATTATTACTCAGCCATAAAAAAGAATGAAATCTTGCCATCTGCAACAACACGGATGGACGTAAAGAGTATAAAGCTAAGCAAAATAAGTCAGTCAGAAAAAAGACAAATACCGTATGATTTCACTCATATGTAGAATTTAACAGAAGAACAAAGGGGAAAAAAAAAGAGAGGCAAAACAAAAAACAGACTATTAACTACAGAGAACAAGTCGATGGTTACCAGAGGGGAGGTGGGTGGGGCGTGGTGGGAAGGATGAAATAGGTGATGGGGATTAGGGCATGCACTTGCGATGAGTACTGGATATTCTGCCGAAGCGCTAAATCACCTGAAACTAATATTACACTGTATGTTAACTACCTGGAATTTAGATAAGCACTTTAAAAAAAATAAGAAGCAAAATTCCTTAAAACAAAAACCCTCTTTGATCTGATCTGCTCTGCAACTGAGACCTAGAGACCCACCCAAAACCCTGAGCTCCTAGTCCTACTCTTTATATAGAGAGAGAATTGTAAATTCACATGCAGCTTTAAGAAAGAATACAGAAAAATCCAGAATGCCTTTCTCCCAGAACCAGAATCTCGACACTGATGGCCAAGGAACCAGACAGCTGGCCCACCCCCAGTGCTCTGGTGAACTTCTCTGTTCAGTTCCTGCACTTCCTCTCAGCACCATGGGAGTAATTCCTGAGGCCCAATCACAATGTGGCATAGGTGGCTCACCCTTCTGCACCCTGGCACCACCTTAACAAGAAGTGACTGGGGAAGTTGACAGGTTCCAGTGGGACCCCCAACTGCCGGGCAATTGTCAAGTAGAGCAGAGACATGCTGATCGGGATTCCTGTTCTGCGAATCAAAACCTAAAGGAGAAAAAAATCCTTTAGCTTCATGGAAAGGAACCAGACCTTGTCATTCCCTTAATGTAAAGTTCTTACAGGGCCCCCACTGTGCATTGGGAATGACACTAGGTTTTTGTTGGGCAGTATCTGATTTATTTAGATCGGGGGTCTGCAAACTGCAGTCTGTGGGCCAAATCTAGTCCATCGCCTGTTTTTGTATGGCCTGCATAAGAAGAGTTTTAACATTTTTTAGTGTTTTAGAAAAATCATGAAAAGAATACTATTTCGTGACACATAAAAATTACATGAAATTCACATTTCCATGTCCATATAGAAGGTTTCATGGGAACAAAGCCACACTTGTTCGTTTTTGCAATGTCCATGCCTCCTTTCAATTCCAATGGCAGACCTGAGCACTGAGGACACACAGCATATGGCCTACAGAGCCAAAACGTCTGGCCCCTGACAGAGAAAGTTTGCAGATCTGTGATTTAGGGTGTGCTTCTTCCAAAAAGAATGAAAGGCCATGTCAAGAAAAGTGTGTAAAATACGACAGAAAAAATTTAAGGTACATACAGGGCAACAGAATAGATTTGAAAACGGTGCTAAGGACGAAGCACATTAAAACTAAATATCAATGATATGGCTGGCCAAATTTCCTCGGGACATTCTATAGGACAGTGCAGAAAACAGACCTGATTGGTTTCACGGTTTCATGTTTGTAAGATATAAACTGACCAAAGTAAGAAATACCTATTTCTAGACAGGAAATGATCTCAAAGGTTTTCACACTGAGAAAAATAAAAATCCATAGCAATATCCTGATGGTAGAGGCAAAAATGCGTTTCACTGGGCATTGAGAGATGAAAAGACAATATATTTGCCCTCAAAAACAATACAATCGATCAGAAATTAGCTTAAAAAATACATATTATTCTGTTTTAATTCACCCGCATTTACCTGGTGCATATACAAGTTGAGGGCATTATAGTAATCCATCCGGTTCCCCTTAAACTTGAGTTGGTCGTAAAGGACATAGTTCATGGCATCCAGCACCTGGCTCTGGAGTTCTATCTCCATTATCATGGAGGATTCACCTGAAACACAGAGATCTACTCTGAGGACACAAGCACTCCCCACGTTGTGACCAGTGTCCCAAACCCGTACCAGTCTCCCAACAGGACCCAGCAGGTGCCGCCAGTCCAGGGTGGAGAAACGAATATGAACTTAAAAGTCTTTCACATTTCCAGGTGAACATGGTGGTGTCATTAACTGCTTTTCTGGTGGCATAATAGAAACATCCTGCAGAGTTTCTCAAATCCACAAATCCTCTGCAAGGTTTTCTTTTGCAAATACAGTTGGATCCAAAGCAATTCCACACCTGCCTTGAAGGCCAAGCTGGGGTGTCGACTGTTGATGCCCCGGAGGGTTTTGCAAACAAGCTCCACAATGCTGTCAATCTGGGCCTGGATATCTTTGAGGCTGATGTCAGAGAGAGGATTACAGTACTGGTCAATATATACAGCACCTGAAAATGAACAGGAATTATTGAGTAAGGTCCTATTTTTACCCTTTTCCTCTCAGTTGCTCATTTAGCCCAGACACCTGGAGCCATGGTTCTTTGCACCATCCTAGCAGATAAGCTTCGTTCGTGGATGACAGACCTTGCTGCTAATACATGGAGAAGGAGCCACATTCTCACAACAAAGGAGTTTAAACACTTTATTTTTAAAAAATAAACCGAATCCTCTCTCAAAGGTTATGGGCTCAAAAAACGGCATGATACACAACATATTCCCATATTCTATTACAAAGAGAAATAAATGCTATAAAGGAGCTCTTTCCAGTAACTATGAAAACTTAACGGCATAAGACAGTCCCTTCACTTTAAAAAAAAAAAAAAAGTGGAAAGCCCTCAATGAGGGATTTCTACAAACCGTACCCCTCAAAGGTGAAATAGTTAAGTGAACTTTGGAGAGAACTGTACTTTGGAATTACAGAAACAGTAACACTCAGGGAACCGAACCTGCAGCTAAAGACTTGTACAAAGTACACTGGAGACACTGTCTCTGGAATCCAGCTCGGCTCTTTACTGCCTGAGGTCATTTTCTAACCAGATGCCAAAGGGCTAACTTGATTATTTGGTTATAAGACATTTTCATTTGAGAAGCTGCAGTTACGACTTGTTTTTGGAGTCATTTTATTTTGTTTATTTTTTAAGATTTTTATTTATTTATTTAACAGAGATAGAGAGAGAGCACAAGTAGGCAGAGCGGCAGACAGAGGGAGAGGGAGAAGCAGGCTCTCCGCCGAGTAGGGAACCCGACGCGGGGCTCGATCCCAGGACCCTGGGATCATGACCTGAGCCAAAGGCATCCGCTTAACCGACTGAGCCACTCAGGCGCCCCTTTGGAGTCATTTTAAATTCAAGAGGTCAGGTTCTCGACCCCCTACTCACACTGCAAGGAGCTGCAAGCAGGCATCAAGAGACCCGGACCCCAGTCCCAGTTTTGCCCCTTAGCTAGGGATTGGTTCCTGGGCTTTCTTGGGATGGTTTCCTCACCTGTTGGCTGACGTCCATTCCAACCTAATGCTATGATTCCTAGACTCTATTAATGCTATCAGATTATTCTTGTTAGTCACCAAGGATTAGAACCCTGGAGCCGACTTCCACTTGCTCAACTACTTGCTCAAAAGCCTTCAATGGCTACCCAGTGCCTATAGCACTGATTTGGATGAGTTACTTTCTTTATATTTGGAAGATGAAAAAGAAAGTCATCGTCTTCATAAATAAGTTACAGAAAACAAAGCCTGTCAAATTATGTGGAATAAACAGAAGATGGAGGACTCTCCACTCCAGGATACACAGAAGATTCCAGGGTGGTGAGGATGTTTGAGTTTAATCAATGGAAAGAGATTTTTCACTTCCTTCTAGATGATGAGACTTTTACACAATCAACAAGAATCTGTGGAGTACGTAGTGATTGTAATAATGTAAGGTCAAGAGACACGAGAAACTTAATGATCAGTTGGAGAACAAAATGCACACACCTGAAACAGACACTACACTGTGGTTTACTAGTCAATGCTACTGCACGTATGGCTTCTGAGGCGAGTAAAATCTGTAAGCGCTGCAGGAGTCGGCAGAAACTCAATGGAAGTTAAATTTGAACCGAATTTCCGCGGGTACGTGGGATTTAAGAGGGAATTCTAAGAAAAACGGATAAAACTAATGAAGATACGAAGCCAGGAGGGAAGACAATGACCTGGCTGGAGCAAAGCGGGGTGTTTTGAGAGTAACAGGCATAGGTCTGGGCTTCAAGGGAGGTCCAGATTATGGCAGGCACTGAAAAGCAGGCAGAGTTAATCTAAAAAAAGGAAATCAGCCAGCCGCAAAGGGGTGGTGAAAAGGCCAGGTTTCAGGCTGGACTGGTGCTAGGTGTCAGTGGCCTTGAGGCTCAGGAAGGCAAGTGCCACTTCGAAAGCGGCTGCCGGGAGAGGTGACAAGTCTGCCCAACCACAGGAATAGAATGGGGACACAACTATGCCAACACTGGAAAGAAAGAAAACTGATGAACTGGATAAGTCACAGGGAGCAGGGAATGAAAGTGAATGAACAGTCGTACCTGCACTTCATAGCCATAATTTATGGGAATGCTTCTGCAATATGCTAGGAATTTAAATTAGTTTAAAAAAAACGAAGTCACATTTTGTTCTTGTCTGACTTAGCAGGAACAAAGTTATTCCCTTCATCATGTCTGTCCACTCGACTTCTTTCTCCTCACTTCTCATTATGGACAAGCAGACTCACTGATGCACAAGGACACTTCGTCCTCATTAAACTCCAACCAGGGAGGTGAAGGGATTTGCTTGAAGTCACACAGAGACAAAACTGGACAAATTTCTGATTTGGACATGATGCTTCAAAGCTTATTAGAAAAAGGGAATTTAACCTCATTAGCTAAATTATCAGCCTCATGCTTTGAACTGACGGTGCATCTTGAGAAAACACTGTCTCTTCAGCTGACAGCCAAACACTCTGGCAAAATCTTAGCTCCAAGTTTAGCAGTTTTGCCTGTCTAACCTCCAGAAGTCCATGCAGCACAGTTCACTTTTCTGCCACGCCACCCTCAGGGACGGTCTCCACTACTGATGTGAGCGACAGCTTAGCTGCCTATCAGAAGATCACTGTCAGAGCCTCACCTTCAAGATACGATTCATAGTCATCAGGCTGCTGAAGAAATGCCTTCAAGTTATTTAAAATTTTCTGTTGGCGTAGGTAGTAGAGAATTTTTTTAGCGTAGTATTTCCAGGTCAAAGCTTTTCTGGAAGACAAACAAACAAGTCAATGAGAATCAAGATACTAAATAAAACCTTCGATTACCTTATTTTTTGCTTCACACTAATCATAGGATGTAAAGAGCCTACTTAACAAGAAAAATATAACTGGTTCGTGATCACATGGCACTTCCTATCATGGAACAGATAGCACAATTTACGACTTTGCATTTGTAACTGACACTAGACCATTCGTGCTGAAATCCAAGAAAACACTGACCTGTTTGGCTTCAGATTTACTAAAAGGAAATCCAAGAGAAAGCTGAAAAGCGGGGGCAACTGGCTGAGGCTCAGGAACCAGGGGTGAGGTGTCTGCAATCTGCAGGCCCCTGGGTACCTGCCTCAGGAACTCAGGCCTTGGGCTAAGGCTTTCTCTTTGTCTTTCTACGCTCACTCCATGGTGATCTCATCCCATCTCACGGTTTCAAATATTATCTCCACTGACAGCCCTCAGTTTATTTTCCAGTACGCATTTCTCCTCTAAACTCCAGACCCGTATGTCCAACTGCTCCTCCACAACCCCACGTGGTTGTCTGATGAACCCCTTACCCATGCTTCCCCTCCCAGCAATCCCCCTGTCTCAGGTAAAGGCAACTCTGCCATTGCAGTCAGGCCGAAAACCCTGGAGCTCTCCTGGCCTCCTTGCTTGCTTGTTCTGCGGCTACATTCAACCCAACCACCTGTGCTATTCGCTGTAGCTCAAAGTCTACCAGACATGTGAACACTTCCCACTCACTCATCTAAGTCCCCATCATCTTTTGTCTGTATTTTAACAGTCCCCGAACTGAGCCCCCAGCTTCAAACCTGCCCCTCTACAGTCTCCCCTCCACACGGCAGCCTCAGTGCTTCAGTTAGCTAAGTCACAGCACAAAAACCCTCTGCCCCAAATTCTTCGCGGGTTTTCCACCTTGCTCAAAGTAAAAGCCCAAGTCCTAACGATGACCTAAGAGGTCCTTTAAACTCTCCCCCCATTACCCCTCTGACCTCAATTCCTGCTCTTCTCTGCCTCCACCAGGCCTCCGGCCACACTGGCTTCCCTGCTGTTCCTTCATGCCTGGTGGTGCTCACCTCGGGCCTCAGCACTCTCAGCTCCTTGACTGGAACATTCCTTCCCTGGAGATCTGCAATCTGCACCTTCACCTCCTTTCAGGTTTTCATTCAAATGTCATCTTGAGTATGGCCTTCTCCCCTCACCCCCAAATACCCCTCCCTGATTAGTATTTGTTTACAGCAATTCGCATCTTCTAATGTAATAAATCATCTTACTTGGTTAGTGACTATCTCCCCTACTAGAATGTAAGCATTTCTGTGTTGCTAACTAGTGTATTCTCAGTGCTGGGATAGTTTCTGGTACACAGTAGATGCTCAATAAATATTTGCTAAGCGAATGAAATGCTTCACCAGATATCCAAATGTACACAGGGATCACGGGAAATAGGAGGGACACGGATTAGTTTATCTGTGTGGCTTCAGAAATAAAGAACTCTCTGGGACGCCTGGGTGGCTCAGTCCGTGAAGCGACTGCCTTCAGCTTGGGTCATGATCTCCAGGTCCTGGGACTGAGACCCACATTGGGCTCCCTGCTCAGTGGGGAGCCTGCTTCTCCCTCTCCCTCTGTCTCTGCCTCCCCCACCCTGCTTGTGCTTTCTCTCTGGCTTGTTCTCAAAAAAATAAATGAAATCTTGAAACGAAAAAAAAAAAAAGGACTCTTGCTCTTCAGTTAGTAAATGAAAATCGGCAGAACTAGGTTCTACCAGTCTTTTAACCTTTGAGTTGTAAAGTATGTCAACCTAGAAAACTGCACGAAACAAATAAGCAGCTTCATGAATTAAGCTTAATACACGATTATAAGACAAACATCCTCGTACCTACCAATCAGGCTGAGAAACGACTTCACAGACACCCCAGAGCCCTCCAGGGCCCTCTCTCTCCCATCTACAGCCATCACAACCCACACCTTCATGCTCATCACTGCCTCACCAAATGTACATCCCCGAACACTCTAGTCTAGCCCATTTTGAGGTCATTCAAGTCTCTTAATGCACAGGCTCCCCCTCCATCTTTCCTTTCCCTTGCACTTTATTTGTTGAAGAAACCTGGTTGTGTGACCTGCAGTTTCCCACAGTCTGGAATTTGTTGACTGCATCCACAAGGTATGGTTTCACATGTTCTTCTGTCTTCTGAATTTCCTGTAAATTGGATGTAGACCCTTGATCAGATTCAGATTCCATTTATTTGGCAAGACTACTTCACAGGTGGTAAGGAAGTCCTTCCATCAGGAGGCAATCACGCCTTGGCTTTCCCTTTCGGTGATGTTAGCAGCCACTGCTCCTCAATGCCCAGGTCCATTAATTCATTAGAGGTTGCAAAGTGGTAATATTCTAATTCCACCATCCTTTCTTCATTTATTAGCTGGAGCATTTCTATAAGGAATAATTTCCCTTCATCCACTACTTAATTCCCCCAATGGCACAATAAATAGGAAAGGCAGGATAAATGCTTGTGTCTTTCCTTTTGTTTTTCAAAATAATAATAATTTGAATTCTTATTATCCTCCAAAGGTGAACAATTAGTTGTTCCTGAGTATTACGATGAGCTAACAGAGCTATACACAGTTGGTGTGTTTCAACCCATCCCAGTGATTATCCATACTGCTGCTCAAATCACATCTCTGACCAATGAAAGCCTCTCCATGTTGGCTCCTGAACACTTACAACATGAAATATTGATACTTCTCCTGATATCTGGTTCCAGACTTCCAAGATGCTTCCAGACTTATCTTTTTACAATTCCTGTATCAGACCTAGAATCAGCCCTTTCCCCACAATCGTGGCTTCTTTTGATGGGAAAGGGTATATCAAGACCACTATCTGGGTACTAGGGATCATCATTTCTACTAGATTGGTTATTGTTTCTAGACCTTTTCAACGGACAGAAATAGTAGGTCTAGTGTATCTATGTGTGTATCCACACATACACCCCTACATATTTTTAAATATATCTCAGGAATTCATACTGATACTTCTAAATCAAATGCAGAACTAAACAGTTTTTACCATCTTCTATTTTGTATCTCTAACTTTTCTTCTTCTAATACCCCACTTCTCTAGAATACCAGAGATGAATTAGAATATCACCTAGATACTCGTTTGCTTTATTCCACATCTTAGAAACACACAAATGCCCAGCCTCAGAATAACAAGACCAGTATTTTCATCACCTTGATAAGTACTGAAAACAGCTAAATATTTGTTTCCATTCTCCCCTACTCTCTGCTCATTTCTTTAAACAACTGTACTAGATCTATGTTGAAAAGGTTTATGGCCATTACATACTTTTTACCCTATTAACTGTCACTTGGATTTAATTCTACAAGTAAATATGTATTTAATGCTCACCATTAGTCCTTTTGTGTCTCTCTGGTAGTTTTGGTTGTTTGAAGCTCATTTTCTAGCACATTTCTCACGAAGGGCTCAAAAGTCCCCGAGTCCTCACAAGTTGGTAAGTTTGTCTGCAGCCTTTATACTTGGAAGTCAGTTTGGCTGGATATAAAAATCCTTGGCTGACATTTCTGATCCTTGAGCATCTTAAATATATTACTCTTTTTCCCTCTGACACAGAGCAACTGTTGAAAAGTCTGATGATATTCTGATTCTCTTAACCTTATCAGTGACTTCATCTTTTTTGGTTGGATGCCCAAAAGACTTTTCTGTCTTTAAAATCCAGTAGGTTTACTGAAATATGTCTCAGTGATGGTCACTCTGGGTCATTTTCTCAGGTACAGCGTATGCCACTTTTAATATGTTGTTTCAAATCTTTATTGTAGATGTACTCTTTTTAAAGATCACACAGAACACCATAAATGCAAACTGTTTTCAAATATCCAGAGATTGGTGCTTCAGCATTTATGAAAAACTATCCTTCCTTCCTATGCTTTCCATATTTGCACAATAAGCATTTGCCAGGAATGAATACAAACAGGGTCCCTCAAGAACTCCAGCATCCCAAAATATTTACAAATATAAGTATTCCCTCTCATTTAAAAACAACCCTGTCTTAGGGTTGTTCAAATGTGTGTCAGGCCAAGAGGTGACATTATCTGTGACACTCATTTTTAAAAAGACTATAACTATGCTTTTTTTGTAACTGGCTGTGCATATTTAGTCATGTTTGCCAATCTAAGTAAAAAAAAAAAATTTCGTTGTTATTTAACATTTCTTTGCAGAGTGAATTTAAAGATCTACAGGATTCTCAGCCCTCTGGATCTGCTCTTCTGTGAATGTCCTCCTCTTCTGCGTCTTTTTCAATTTCTTCTTAGACATTTTAAGAATTCTACTGATGTTCTTTATAGTTTCTTTGGTCAAAAGGAAGTTTATTTTTTATTGCAAAACTCTGTCTATATTCTTGTATTGCTCTGGTCTCATTAATCTTAGTTAAGTAGGTCTCCCTAGATTAGACACAAAGTCTGCTATTTTACTGACGGATTTTCATTGTGATAATTTTAAAATTTAGGTTATTTAATCTTTTGGAACTTAATTTTTGTGTATGATGTCAGTTTTACTTTCTTCCAGATGAATATTCAGCTATTTCCAATAACAACCATTAAGTATGCCACCTTTTCCCCTCTGACTTTAAATATATTATCTTTTATGCTGGGACACATTTCTGAATTATTCTGTCACTCATGTAGCTCTCAACTCTCAATTTAAACACTGTTTCAGTTACAGCCAGCTTCATCTATGTCCTATTACCCAGTGATGTAAGTTTTACAAAGTGATTATTTAAAAATTGTGGGGGTTTTTTGGCTCATCTAGTGAATTTATTCTTCTTGACATATTTTATGACAATATTATCCAATTAAAGCAAAAAAACTCCTGTCCCCAAACTCTTTTTGCATCCTAATTGGAATAGCACTAGGGTTATGTGTTAATTTTAGAAGAACTGACATTTTTGTAATAGTAAGTCTCCCCAGTCAAGGACATGCTATCTTTTATGTTTTTCGGTAACATTCTAAAGTCTGACCTCGGACGCTCATTCCCAGGAACCTATTACTTAGAAATAAGACCACAAAAAACATCACCCTCCACAATAACATAAGATGGAGAAGGAAGTGGCTGCTCATCAACAGTGGGATAGTTAAATAAATTACAGTATGTACTGTAAAACAGTATATAGCCATTAATAAAATGAATTTGACTTTTTATCAGTTGATTAGATTTCCACAAGGTAATGCTAAATGAGAAAAAAAAGATACAGAAAAGCACCTATTTTATGATCACAATTCTGTGAAATAAATGATCTCCCTCCATCCCCACATATATTGATGTGTATCAGAATGTTAGAACATAGGCTAAGCTGTCATCATTAATTACAGGGGTGGGGCAGGGAAAGCCAATGCAAATGGAGAGAGTGGGGAGGAATGGAGAAACAGCATAAGCAAGAAAAAATAAAGTCTGCACTCAACATCAAATCAAATCTAAAACAACCAATAAACTTAGTATATATGACATTATGCTTAAATATTTGAAAGTATACTCACATATATGTAAAAAAGACAGGTCAGCTTTTATTTTTAAGGCTGTACAATACTATTAGACCATACTTCAATTCATTTATAGATAAACCAAAATAGAAACGGAAAAATGACCTCTGCATCTGAACTCATCCAAGGCCTAGAATAGTGGCACATTTACCTCTCCCCTACAGTTGTTCCTGATAGATAGTTCTCTCTCCTAAACCCCTTTAAAAACAAGAAAATATCCTATGCCTTGTTTGTGAGCTATCGCACAATAAGCTCTAAGGAAGATGCTAAGCTAGCCTTATCTTCTATCACTAATAGTTTCCAGAACTTTTAGGGCAGAAAATCTTTTTCATTGGTATGTTAAACTGGAAGCCAAGTCATCTTTTAGGTAAACTGGAAATTAACCTTCACAGCAGAAAATATGAGGCATAAAAAATTTTAAACAACAAACAAGAGATGATGGATTCTTCTTGATCAGGAGAGATAAAGGAAAGGTTCAATCAGATACCAATAATGTTCAAGGCCAAAGTAAGATCATTTCTTAACAAAACTCAGAAATCATTAAGAAAATCCTCCATTAAATTAAACCATGCCTAAGAAATCAAGAAAAAAATTCAATCCATAACAGACAAATTTGGTGATGGTAGGTGGAGAGGTCATAAAGGAAGGGTAGTTTATATTACTAAGTGACATAATAGATACAAGTGCCAAGCACAGTATTTGACCCATACTAGGAATAAATACTAATTCTTTTTTCCTTCCAAAAGGATTTTTGCAAGGTTTCTTTAAATATCAATTGTCTCTGTGTATTTACATTACTTACACAGAATTTTTCAAGAATATAACGACGCAAGACATGAAATATTTGGAAAACATATCCCAGGGTTCAGCCACATACAAATTACAGCAGTTAATTCTGGGCATTATTAGAATGAACAAAAAACAATCCTTGCTAAAACGTATAACTTACCTTCCTTCCATATTTAGGATACACACCAATTCATCCTCAAAAAATATCTCTGGTCCCTCAAGATTCTCAATGTCACTAAAACCATTACAAGGGACCTATGAAGAAGACATATACAAACAGGCCTCAATAACAGGCAATAATCTGTCACTCTCACACACAAATCTGAGTTGCAAACAAAGATGCTCATGTGCATGGAAGTGGTAACAGCTGTCCTACACTATCCTGCACCACCCACCATGGGTGGCAAGTAACATGTGGAGTAACAATAATTTGTTCAGATCTTGCTGCCCCAGTTGTAAATTAATTATATTTTCATAGTCTGGAATTTCTGAAATTACTCAGAGTTCTAATGTGAAGAAAAATAGCTCTGAAACAAGGATTAGAAATACAAAATATCATAATTTACAACAGTGATTTCATGCAATTTATGTTGTACTCAAGTAGGAGCACACGACCAGAGAGAAGCCTAGTACTTTGGGCAACTCACTTAACCCACTGAGCCTATTTTCTCCTCTGTAAATTGAGGTGGTGGTACCAATAAGCTTTAAAATTCTACTACTTCTCCCATTTTGTTTTGAAAGTAGCCAGGAAATTTCATGTCAACCTGTGTGCATGCAGAGAACACACGAATATAAGGGTCCTGAGCCAAAGTAATCATCCACCCTCAGATCAATCTTAAGTCTATTCCTGCTATATTCAAAGTCCTTGACATATTTCTAATTAGGCAGTGGTACACAGAAAGAGGGAGCTAAGGAAAAAATACAGCAATTCATCATTATTAGACAAACACACAGGCTGTTAAAAATGCACACAAAACCAGCTGGACTAGAAACAGAGGATGCAAATTAGTAGCCCATGACCAAGTGCATCAAATACATCTAGCGCCCAAATACATGTGTGTGCAATCACATTTGTACCAGTTTTAAAATCTGATGTGAAGGCTTTTGGCCAGGGCATGGCTTATCCAGAATAGAACATAAATTCTGTCCATCTTAATAGCAACGAAAATTTATTTATATAAATGAATTACACTAGGGGCGCCTCAGTCAGTTAAGCGTCCCACTCTTGATTTCGGCTCAGGTCATGATCTCCGGGTCCTGAGATCAAGACCCACGTCCAGCTCTGCGCTTAGTCCTGAATTAGCTTGTGTCATCCCTGCTCCTGCCAACCGCCTGCTTGCTCTCACTCTGGCTCCTGCTCTCTCTTTCTCTCTCAAATAAATAAAATCTGAAAGGAAAAAAATAAAGAGAGGGAGAGAGAGAAAGAAAGAAGGAAAAAGAAAGAAAGAATGACAGACAGACTGGAAGGAAGAACTGAATTACATGGGGGATATCTGGTTTTATTCCCCATAGGGGAATAAGTTCAAATTTGTCCAAAGTTCAAATTTTCCCTTTCAAAACTTGAAAAGTCTTGAAAACAATTCACATGTATGAACTCCATTTAGTAATATTAATTAAAATTAGAAAATAGGAATTAATCAGGGTGCCTCACTAGCCCAGTCAGGAGAGCATACAACTCTTGATCTTAGGGTTGTAAGCTCAAGCCCCACACTGAGTGTAGAAATTACTTTAAAATAAAATCTTGGGGCCTCTGGGTGACTCAGTTGTTAAGCGTCTGCCTTCGGCTCAGGTCACGATCCCAGGGTCCTGGGACTGAGCCCCTCATCGGGCACCCTGCTCCAAGGGAAGCCTGCTTCTCCCTCTCCCACTCCCTGTTTGTGTTCCCTCTCTCGCTGTGTCTCTGTCAAATAAATAAATAAAATCTTAAAAAAAAAACTTAAAAAAGAAAGGAAGAAAGGAAGAAAAGAGAAATTAATCTTCAGTAAACCAGGAAGTAAAATAAACCAGAGGCACCTGGCTGGCTCACTCAGTAGAGCATGCGACTCTTGATCTCACAGGGTCCTGAGTTCAGGATCCACACTGGGTGTACAGTTTACTTAAAACAAACAAAAAACCCCAAAGCCAATAAATAAATAAATCAGACTGGCTCATTTCTAGGCCCTCAATCAGAAATAAATTTAAGGGGTGCCTAGGTGGCTTAGTTGGTTAAACATCTGCCTTCGGCTCAGGTCATGATCCCAGGCTCCTGGGATTGAGCCCCGCATCGCATCAGGCTCCCTGCTCAGTAGGGAGCCTCCTTCTCCCTCTCCCTCTGCCATTCACTCCCTTGTGCTCTCTGGCTCTATCTCTCTGTCAAATACATAAAATCTTAAAAAAAGAAAGAAAGAAAGAAAGAAATTTAAAATATTAGTGTGAACTACTTCCCGGAATTACAAAAACTTAAGAATCATGACCTAATATAGAAACTTCTGAGACGCTTTGTGGGAAAAGAAAACAACTACAAAAACCCATGCATTTCAGCAATATTAAAAAAAAAAAACAAACAACACTTTTCAGGGATAATGAATGCAAGATAATTTAACTGACGGAGTGATACGTCTGATTTACAGATAGCTTCCAATCCTTCCAATTACCTTAAGAAACAATGCTATTCACTAGTGGTTAGTTAGAACTTGCAAAGCCAGAGAAGAAAAACCGTATTAATTTTGTCAACCCTTCTGGGAAAACAACTGGGCAAACGAAATCTGTAGTGTTTGATCACCGATAATCCCCTAACTCCAGCGGGGGCTGTGAAAAATATGTTTAACCTCCTCCAGGAGAAATGATGCTGATCTGGATTCCCTCTACATTGTGCTGCGGGTCCCTCCCTCCCTCTCCACCCCCATTCTCTCTCTGGCTTTAGAAAAGTAAAGCTGGCAGGGACAAATGGCTTCGTGTTGTTGGCTGGGAGGAAAGGGACACAATGACTCTTGCGGCCATCTAAGTGAGTCAGGGACTGAGAGAGAACTGAAAAAGAAGTATCAGAAAGCTGGATGAGCTAATGCCTACAGACCCAGACACATACACCACTAGCAGGCAAAAGCGGGGAGCTACATCAACGGATCCTTACGTGCTCCGAAAAGAACCTCTTTGAGAATGAGGCTACAATCTTCCGGGCTTCTAACCCAGCTTTTTGCCGAACTTTATACTCCTCCAACCAATTGACGTAGTCGGTGGGGCTGTAGTGTTTCATAAGGGAAGGCCACCTACAAGAAGAGAAACACCCTCTCAGCTTAACGGAGACTCAAAGGCAGACACACGAATCAAAGACAGCCTTGAAAAACAGGGAAAGCAGTATGGTTTAGTGGCACCGGGGCCCTGGCGGTGACCCTAGTTCAAATCTCCACCCGGCACGCAGCCTGCGGCGTGACCTTGGCGTGGCGGTAGGAATGCTCCGTCTCCACTCCCCATCTATAAAATGGGGACAGTTGCAGCAACAGTAATAGTGACGACAAGGGCTGCTAACATTGATCGCGCGCCTCACAAGGGCCGGGCCCTGTGTAAATAAATGCTCCTTACACATCATCTCATTTAATAACCACAGTAGAAGGTAGGTCTGATTATCACCGTGTAAACTCGATGAATGGGGCTCAAAAGAAAGGGAAGTCGCCACCCCCCCCAAGGTCATACGGCAAGTGTGCCACGGCCAGATTGATCCGGGGTCCCACACCGAAATCTGTGCTCTCCGCCCGCAACCGGGGAATGCTGCGTCCGCTTCCTCCAAGGGCTGTTAGGATCACTGCATCGCCGGATCCATGTAAACATTTTAGCTCGGAGTCGGGCACAAAGAAGCGCGCAGGATGGATCAGCAGCGATCCTACCGTCGTCACCCTCTATGGCGGGCCCCCGGCTGCCGGGCGCTTCCCGATGCGCAATTTGGGCAGCGGCGGGTCCGCGCGGCGTGGACCCCAGGGGCCCGGGGAGCCGGCGGCCCGGAGGCCTTTGTCTGTCGGTCCGCGGGCAGGGGTCCGGGGGTGGCCTCCGGGGAGAGGGTCCGCGCGCGGGCAGGGAGGCGGCGGCGCGGGCCGGCCAGGCCCGAGCCCGGGCCCGGGGGGCGCGGGGCGGGGGCGCGGGCGGCGGGCTCACCTCACCCGGAACTGCTCCTTCCACACCTTCCCGCTACTCTGGCACAGCTCGCGCAGTCGCCGGCAGGTGCTGGAGACGCGGCCGATGTCGGCGGCCGTCAGCGAGCCGCTGCACAGGATGTACTCCAGCACCTCGCCGGGCAGGTTGACGAGGCAGCTGAGGCCCGCCGCTTCGGGCGCGGCCTCCTCCGCCAGCGCCGGCACCACCTCCATCGCGCTGTCGACCGCTGCCGCCGCCATCTTGTCCGCGTACCTGGGCCCGCCGCGCGCGCGCGCCAGGGCGCCCCGCTTCGCCCCGCCCACTCGCCTTGAGGGGCGGGCGCACGGATCGCCCCGCCCGCGTTCTTGGCCACACCCTCTCGGCCCGGGCTGCGACGGGTCGAAGGAAGCCGGGTCTTGGCAACTGCGCGGTGGGTCCGGGAGCTGGGAACCCGCGGTGGTAGCAGCCTCCAACTTTCTTGTGTGTCCGGAGCGCTTCCTGTGCGTGAACTCAGCGGTCCTTCCCAATAACCCTATCACCTCTTATCTCCCCGAGTTACAGATGCGGAAACTGAGGATCTAGCTAAACGGACTTGCTCACAATTCCGTGTACTGAAGAGAGGCTTGACTTCTGCTTGACTGCTCTAAATATTCTTGAGTTGGTGCTATTTTTACATTTTACATTTCTTTCTCCTCTATTAGAGCCCTCTATGATGGGTGCTGTAATTATACCCATTCTAGGAATACGGAAAGCAAGGCTCATAAAGGTGGGAGTCACTGGTTCAAAATCACAGATACAAAGAGTGGTAGAGCCTGGCTTTGAACCCTTAAAGCAGGAATTACCATCCGGGTAATTCAGTGCCTACACCAATAATAATAATAATAATTTTATTAATAAATATCAAATAAATAAATGTTATTATTTTTAACCCGGGGCCCTGTGCTGTGTGCCCTGGGGATACAGATGTGAGTAAGACGGTGTCCTTGCCTCACAAGAGCTCAAAGTCCAGTTGGGGGGACACATAGGTATAGAAAAATCTACTGTCAGTACATGGAGGCTCAATAAGGCCCCCACCTCAATTTGGAAATCAGAATGCCCTGAAAGTATTGAAGTTGTAAAGTTAACTCTCAATGGATGGTGTTAAGCCACCCATGGCTCCCTACTGCCCTTAGAAATGAATCCAAAATCCCTAACATTCTTGCAAAGGGATAGTCCCCTGTTTACCTCTCCTTATCTATCTGAAGCCATTCTTTCCTTCACTAGTCACATCCCAGCCAGCCTGGTCTCTTTCCTTCCACTTCTGGCCTTCACAGGTATGCTGGTCCCACTGCCTGGAATATATTTTGTGCTAGAATGTCCTCCTTCTAGCTCCTCCTCCTCTTCCTCCAGGCCTTAGTTTAACCTCTCCAGATGACCTCCATTTCCTCACCTCAGCCCCACTGCCCCACATATGATTCCTTCCCAGCATTTTTCAGTCTTGTCTTTACTGACTGAATTAATTTATAACTGTCCAACCTTCATCTTTCCTGCTAGATCAGAAGCAACTTCAGCATCAGGACTGTATTTGATTCACTGGTGGGTGCCCCGTGACTTGGCTCAGGCCCCATACGTAGCAGATCCTCAATAATTGCCTGTTATTTGCATTGTCCAACTAGCTGTTTAGCTAGAGCAGGTCAGACTTTCTGAGGGACAGTTTCTCATCTGTAAAATGGGGATAATAAGAAGAATGCTGGCCTCCTGGGATTGTCAGGTGAATTCAGTGAGTACATGGAGATAAAGTGCATAGAACAGAGCCCGACACAGGGAAAGTGCTGGATAAAAGTGTGTCATGGGGGAGTGGGGAGATACTGCTTCATGAGTACAGGTTTTATTTTGGAGAGATGGCAATGTTTTGGAACTAGATGGAGGTGGTAGTTGCACAACATTGTGAATGTACTAAATGCCACTGAATAGTTCATCTTAAAATCTTTAATTTTAGGAGCACCTGGTGGGCTTAGTTAGGAGAGCATGGGACTCTTGATCTCTGGGTTGATGTCCAGAACTCTCTCTGCAGCCCAGTTCGCTCCTCTGAGATCTAGACTCGCTTAGCTAACTGCTCACCTGACATTCCCTTTGGGTCCCTAAAACTCAGTGTGTCCAGGAGAAAACACACATCCTCCAGCAACTTCACCTTGCCCTCTTCCAGTGGTTCCTGCCTTAGGAAAGGCCACCTGTCCATCCGTTTCTGCAAAACTAGAAGTCGTGGCCATCCTTGGCCCCTCTTTCTCCCTCACCATCTCCATATGAATGACCAATAGAGGTTAATTCCTCTATAAAATGGGGATAACAACAGATCTTCCTATTAAATGAAACAATGCATATATATCCGTTACTATTGCCGCATAACAAACCCAATACGTAGTGGGTGTAAAACAACCTTGTTTTTTTGCTTTTGATTTTGTGGACCAGGATGTGGGGAAGGTCTTAGCTGGGCAGCTCTGAATTGGGATGAGGTGGTGGCTCCAGATTCCATGCTCTCAAACACAGCATGTACTTAACTCCGTCAGATCCTACAGGGCCTGGAAAGAGGGTTGGGATCTTATCTTAAGTGTGCTGGGAAGCACTCTCCATACTCGAATGCCCAGACAGAGGTTATGTTCTCTCTGCTTCAGTTTCTCTGAGAAAACTTTTTTTGGGGCGGGGGGAGATAAGGAAACAATTTTCTTCTCTAAAAGGTCACTTCTAATAGTTATCAATCTGTCTCTTTCTCTCTGTTTCCTTAGTCATGGTCCCAGTGCATGTCCCAGCATGGCCCGTAAATGTTCCCCTGGCTTTCACCCTGGGCCAGAGAATGTGAAAATCAGCCCCAGTGACACTCAGACTTTGGTAACCAAAGTTTTCAGCCCATTAGGTAGAAGGCAGACCCCACAGCCGCACAGGTGATTGGCAAGCTGTTCTCATGAAACAACTACTGTTTTCTTATCAATGCCACCCAGGCCCTCCTTCTCCCCCCACCCCCTTTTTTTTTAATTTTAAATTTTTTTATTGTTATGTTAATCACCATATATTACATCATTAGTTTTTGGTGCAGTGTTCCATGATTCATTGTTTGTTCATAACACCCAGTGCTCCACGCAGAACGTGCCCTCCTCAATACCCATCACCAGGATAACCCATCCTCCTCCCCCCCTCCCCTCTAGAACCCTCAGTTTGTTTTTCAGAGTCCATCATCTCTCATGGTTCGTCTCCCCCTCTGACATACTCCCCTTTTCTTCCTCTCCTGTTATCTTCTTTTTCTTTTTTCTTAAAATATGTTGCGTTATTTGTTTCAGAAGTACAGATCTGTGATTCAACAGTCTTGCACAATTCACAGCGCTCACCGTAGCACATACCCTCCCCAATGTCTATCACCCAGCCACCCCATCCCTCCCACCCCCCACCACTCCAGTAACACTCAGTTTGTTTCCTGAGATTAAGAATTCCTCATATCAGTGAGGTCATGTGATACATGTCTTTCTCTGATTGACTTATTTCACTCAGCATAACACCCTCCAGTTCCATCCACGTCGTTGCCATTTGCAA